>NC_056750.1:395085747-395188247 GCF_019279795.1 Protopterus annectens
ACCAACAAAATTTTAAAATTAATGTATTAAATTCTTTAATACATGTTTTAGATGGAGGTAAAGAATAAGATTGAATAACGTATAATATTTTTGGTAAAATCATTTTGATTATAGATGGTCTGTTTTCCATTGTGAAGACACATTTGTTCCATTTATTTA
The DNA here is from genome assembly GCF_019279795.1 of Protopterus annectens. Lineage (NCBI taxonomy): Eukaryota > Metazoa > Chordata > Ceratodontiformes > Protopteridae > Protopterus > Protopterus annectens. Next base: position 395,085,907 of record NC_056750.1, read on the forward strand.
TAAGATTCTTTATGCTGATTATGTTGTTAGTGTAATTGTAATTTATTATATTATTAATGTGATCTATAATTATCCCTAAATAGTTAATTTTTCTCTCTTTGACAATAATGTTGTGTCTTTCGGCTTTTCCCGGTTAGGGGTCACCACAGCGGAACTCCGGTCCGCTAATGATTGGCAGTAGATTTTTACATGCCGAGTTGCCGGCCCTGATGCACAACCTTCAAAGAAGGGACGCCCATTCACGCATGTCTCCACACAGAAGACACTCTAGCTAAGAATCGAACAGGACAACGTCTTACCGTGAGGTGACAACGCTCCCGCCGGACCACCACCGCAGTCTGTCATTACACCCATCAATATTGGCATTTATGGATCATTAATGGAGAGACCAGATTTTTTGGAACTCATCTATTGCTGTAAAAGCAGCAGAAAGGGATGTATCACTGTCACTCAGTGTTAGAAACAAAATTCAGATTTATGCTAATGCCTTTTATGTCGAAATTTGACATAGTAAAATTAGCAAAATTTTCTATAATTAGAGTTAAAAACAGGGGTGAAAGAGGACACCCTTGTTTAGTTCCCCTCAAAATTTGTATCGAATCAGAAGTAAAAGTACCTATTTTAATGTATACAAAACAATTTTCATAAAGAAGACTTTTAAGATGTATAAAATTACTTGAAAAATTACATTCTTGTAAGACTAACAAAATATACTTCCAATTCACAAAGTGAAAAGCACTATTAATGTCTAGACTCATTAATATTAGATTCTCTTTTATTTTGTTTACATAGACAGTTATTGTGATTATTCTTTTGATATTGTCATAAGTATTTCTATTTGGAATAAAACCAGTCTGATCATCATTAATAATGGAAAGTAGAATATATTTTAATATATTAGCATGAATTTCCATGAATAATTTATAATCTACATTTAAAAGTGAAATTGTTCTGTACAAAGAGCATTCTGCTGGATCTTTGTTAGTTTTTAAAATTGGGTAGCTAAGAGTATATTTCCGAGAGGGAGGAACCTTAGTTAAGTCTTTAACTATAGAAAAAATGTTTAATATGTTTAAGGCTTCTTTAGTTAGTATCTTGTAGAGTTCTGGTATAATTCCATCATTGTCTGGTACCTTGTTAGGTTTTAATTTGCTAATTTGAGTTTGAATTTCAGACATTGAAATATGTTTATCAATTAGTTTCACTTGGTCATCAAATAATTTATTTTTTATATTTTCTATAAAAGTTTTGATTATCCCTTTTGAGTCTGTTATTACATTATATTGATTGATTTTATTGTAAGAATTTCTAAGAATAAATTCTTTTAAAATATCTTCTATTTCCATCACTTTTCCTTTTCTCTTATGTGAACAAATCTCCTTTATATGGTTAGACTTACTAAGTCACTTCTGACAGGAAAAGTGCTACTACAGTTTGTTAATGAAGCATGGTTTGTTCTGGACTCTGATAGCCTGGCTAATTGTAGCACTGTATCCAGATGAGCTCCAATTAATTATATGACATGAACTGATTAAAGCTTGGACTTGTCTATGTTTACACTTATCCCCAGTAGTGAGCAAAGGTGGAGCAAGGATTCCCTGGTTGGAGTACAAGATTTCTGGTGAGGAGCAGTTATTAACCAGTAATCCAAGTATGGGAACACTCAAAACCCCAAAAGTCTGACATGGGCTGCAACCACTGCTATGCATGTGGTGAACAACTTAGGGACTGTGTTGAGGCCAAAGGGCAACGCTCTGAAATGAAAGTGACTGGGTCTCAGATGGAAGTGAAGAAACCTACTGGGTCATCTGTCCATCTTTATGTGGAAGTATGCATCCTGGAGGTCTATTGAGCACATCCAGTCATCCTTCCTTAATAATGATAGTTTGGACTATACTTTAACTATTACGAATTTCATGTTTCATGTATTGGATCAAATGACTGAAGTCCAAAATTGGCCTCAGGTCCTCATTTTTCTTTGACATCAAAAAGAACCTTAAATAAATTGTGGATCCTTGCTGGTCTGATGGGACCTCTTGGATTACTCATTTGCCTAGCAGTTTTCTAATTTCTATAGCTGCTGTCCTTTGTTGAGAGGGCAACATTTCAGATAGTTTCCTTGAGCATGGGAGATAAGATAGATAGGGAATTGTGTAATCCTCTGCACCCAGTCATCTCAACTGATAGACATTCAGACCATTGGGGTGGAGGGACAAGTGCCCCAACTGTATTTAGAGTGTGGCATTCTGGCAACTGTTTAGAAATCTGAAAAGGCCTATCAGAGAAGGGACCCCAAAAGCCTTGGTTCTATAGACCACTTCTGTCACTGTGGAGATATCCATTATTTTTGACTTGCCCTCTGACCTGTGGGGGCGCTGTCACTTGTCCTGTTTTTCCCATTAAAGACAAACAGGTGGGGTAGTTCATTTATATGCTTTATTACACAGAAACACGTCAGGATGGATAGCAGCAGTATACAATTTAATCAAACTGATTAACTGACAGACTACACAGACATGCATACTTAAATCTCAGCAGCTTATTACAAAATGGCAGTCAGGCCTGCATGTGCTCAGTATTTATACACTTGTGCAAGCCCCTAGAAAGCTTCTTAAAGGTATACATAAATATTGATCTACATCCTCCTTCTTTAATGAATTTCCCAGAATATAAAGACATTTAAAAAGAAACATGCAGTTGTACAGACAGTACGAAATAAACACAACATTCATGTCCAAGTTGCTGTGTATCTGGAACATGGTCTGGAAATGCAACCTGATCTAGTAATATAGCAATTAGAAATGGGTTTAGCAACAGGGAATGTAATAGGTGACCAACTTGCTTCAGGAGTTTTGGATTCTTCTCAGGAACAGGGATATTTACTGGAATGTCCTCTGGAACTGGAATGCTGGATAACTCACTCTGAGATATAGAGTCTTTCTCACAGTTATAATACTGCAATATAGGTTTAGACACCAGGATCAAATGTTTCCAATTCTGCCTAAATTCTGCTCCTTGTGATTCCACAATGTGTGATCTTGGCTCTGAACATACACTTTTCACAACACCAATCTGATCAAAACCTTTGGATGCCTGCTTCCTCACTATCTCCCCTTCTCATAATGGATTGAGCAGTTTGCTGGTCTTATCATAATAGGACTTCTGGGAGTTTTGGATTCTTCTCAGGAACAGGGATATTTACTGGAATGTCCTCTGGAACTGGAATGCTGGATAACTCACTCTGAGATATAGAGTCTTTCTCACAGTTATAATACTGCAATATAGGTTTAGACACCAGGATCAAATGTTTCCAATTCTGCCTAAATTCTGCTCCTTGTGATTCCACAATGTGTGATCTTGGCTCTGAACATACACTTTTCACAACACCAATCTGATCAAAACCTTTGGATGCCTGCTTCCTCACTATCTCCCCTTCTCATAATGGATTGAGCAGTTTGCTGGTCTTATCATAATAGGACTTCTGGGATAGGCACTTCTTTAACAAATTGGCTTTCACTGATCTGTAGTTCTTGACACATAGAACCAATAATGAACTATTAATTGGTAGTGTGGTTCTGGTTTGTCTCAACAGAAGTCTCTATGTAGCTGAACCAAGAGGCTTATCATGAGGAACATTTCTGAGATTCAAGAGATTCAAGAAAACATCACTATTGTCTCTTTCACACTTTGAACTGCACGATCTACCAAACCATTTGACTGTGGGTACTCAGGGCTACTCATGACATGAGCAAAGTCTCACTCTTCTGCAATTCTTTTGAACTGCTGGCTTGTAAACTGTGTATCATTGTCAGAAATAACTTTGTGTGGACTACCTTGAACTGCAAACTGACATTTCCTTGAACTGCAAACAGACGTTTCATCTTAGTAGTGAGAGTACTGGGTGCTAGATTAGGAAGTAGGTCAATTTCAAACCAGTTAGAATAAGAGTCTACTAACACCAAGTAATGTTGACCATTCCAATCGAAATTGTCTGTAGCTACTGTCGATCAATGTAGTTCAGGAATTTGGTTTAGCTGAAGTGGTTCTTTTTGTTGATGTGGTTTTGTACTATTCCATGCAGAACAAGATAAAAGTATTCTTTCAATATCCTTTGACATAGAAGGCCAAAATACTAGACCTCTCACCTTTCTGTTGCTAAAATCATTTCCTGGGTGGCCATGATGCAAAATGGTAATATACTCTTGTTGCAAGGATTTTGGAATAATCACTTTTGGATTTTTCATGATGATACCATTGTCAAACAAAATCTCATCTCTGTAAGGAAAAAAACATTGCAGATCTACTGGTAAACAAAATTTTTTTGATGGCCATCCTTGACTGATAAAGCATTTGAGCTTCTGAAATATTGGATGTGAAGCTGTATGACTTCTAAGCTCACCAAGACATGTGGAAGAAACATTTCTCACTTCCATGACTTCAAAATCAAGTTTCTCATTTTCATGCTGTTCAGTGGTATTTCTGGGTGATCTGGATAATGTATCAGCAAGATAAAGAAGTTTGCCTTTTGTTTAGACAAGATTGAAATTATACTTTTGAAATTTGAACATCATGGGTTGGAATCTGGCAGGAGCTGCATGCATAGGCTTTCTCAAAATAGTGACTAGAGATGGTGATCTGTTTCCATCTGGATAGGTCTACCATAAATATAATCATGGAACTTCAAACATGCAAACACAATTGCCAAGAGCTCTTTCTCTATCTACGCATACTGCATTTCAGTTTGGGTTAGAGTTCTGGATGCATAGGCTACTGGTCTACCCTCTTGAAGAATGATTGCACCAAGACCAAACTTTGAAGTATCACAAGAAAGAGGAACTGGTTTGTGAACATCATAGTATCTGAGAGTTAGTGGACTGGAAAGTCTCTGTTTCAGGACATCAAATGCTATCTGGTGTTGTTCTAACCATGACCAAGATACATCTCTAAGCAGTGCTGAAAGTTGGCTCAAGTCTGGAATGAACTTGCCTAGGTAGTTAACCATGCCAAAAAATGTTGTGGGGCTTCAACATTGTCTGGACCTGGCATCTCAAGACTTGCTGTTTGCTTGGAAGGATCTGGTTGTAAGCCTGAACTCATAATTAAAAGACCAACACAAGTAACTTCTCATAGTCTGAAATTGCAAGTCTGAGGATTCAGCTTAAGATTCATTTCATGTGCTGTTTCCAGAACTTTCTTGAGGTTTCTGTCATGCTCAGCTTTACCATTACCTCCTACTAGAATATCATCTACTATTATAGCACACGGATACTCAGAAAAAAAGTTGCTCCATTGCATGCTGGAAGACTTTACTGGAAGAAATTATCCCAAATGGCATTCTCAAAAATCTGTACCTGCCAAAAGGAGTACTGAAGGAGGTTAGCAATGAAGGTTTTTGATCAAACAAAATTTGCCAAAATAAACTCTTTGCATCTAAGACAGAAATAAATAGGGGCATTAAGCATAAGATCAGTGACTTCTTCGACTGTACACATTGGATGATGAAGCCTTTACAGTGCCTTGTTCAAATCTCATGGATCAGTACATATTCTGATATCATCTGAGCTTTTCTTATGAGCTACTACCATGGAGGATACCCATTCAGTTGGTCCTTCAACTGGGCAAATTACACCTTGCTGCACCATTTCATCTAGCTGGGCTTTGACTTTGTCTTGCATAGCTACTGGAACTTTCTGGGATGGCCTGACAACTGGACTGACTTCAGGGTCTAACTTCATGGAGTACACAACTGGGGGCTTGCCTAGCTTGTCTTAAAGAGATCAGCATGGGTAGAAAAATAGTCTGGGTGTAATTAGAACAGTGCTCTTTTAAGCTAACATGGTGGACTTCCTTGTTAAATGAAAGCAGTCTCATTTTCAAACTGTCTTTAAGGCCTAATAATGACTGTACATGCATTTTGTCTACGAAAAAATGCAAGTCAAAGCTATCCCCAGCAAAGTAACATGAATGCACCACTGTACCTTCAGCCTGAATTTCTTCACCACCATAAGCTTTGCACATGTTGCCAAATCAAGCCTCCCAGCATCACATACTCTAGCAAATTTTTCTGCTGACATAGCATTGCACTTTGAACCTGTGTCAACTTTGAGCTCTGTGGGTCTTCCATTTATCCGAACAGTACAAAATACTTCATTTTTTCCCCATAAATTTACTGCATTGACTGTTTCATTAAGCACTGACACACCATCAACATAAAAAGTTGGCTCACAACTTTCTAATTGATCAATTTGTCTCTTTGAATGTTCTCTTTTAATGAAAGAGTGCCCCTTATTTGATTTACAAAACTTTTGAAATGATTCCATATATTAAATTTGTGGCATTGCTGAACAAAAGCTACGCACTTTTCTCTTTTGGGCTCATGATTTGCACCACAATTACAACAGTTGACTATGAAACTGGGTAGAGGCCCATTCTTTGAATTTGTTGACTCACCCTTGTGCTTCACTGAGACTGTGCGCACTCTGGAATTTGCTAGAAGGTATGGGGGTTTCCCAGTGTTGCTGTTGCAGGGCTTACAGTTGCTGCCATGTGCTTGGGCCTGTTACTTTTAACCACATGCTGCATACTGTCAACATGAGCACTGGAAGATACTGAAAGCATGCATTTCTCATTTCTAAGCATATTTATGTGCTTTTCTGTGAGCTCGTATATCTGACAAATCTCAATGGCTTTATTCAAAGTTAAGTCACTGTCACAATGCAAAATATTTTTCATACCATCATCTTTAATACCACACACTAGTCTTTTATCAGTTCATCCCTTAAATCACTAAATCTGCACATTGTAGCTTTGTTTCTCAAGTCAGTTGAAAATGTGGCAAATGTTTCCCCAGGCTTTTTCTCTCCTGTGTAAAATAAGTGCCTTTCCAATGTAATATTCATTTAGGGGTTACACATTTCTCTAAATTTACGTTTTAAGCACTCAGGGTCTTCCCTTGACTCAACCAGTACCACTATATGATGGTTTTCCCCCTCCCTTGCAAATATAGCAGGTGCATACACAAATGAATGCTCTCGTTCTATGGCTTCTGAACCAGCTAAATTAAGCAGAATAAATGTCTTTGCATGGTCATCTTTATCAGAAAATGCAACTTGCATGAAAATATCATACTCTTACTCAAATACTCTCTAGTTCTCTGCAATATTAACAAAGACAAGAGGAGCTGGTTTTTGAAATCCATTTGCCATGCCAACAAATTATGCTCAAACACACTGAAAAATATGGCCCCTGTAATTATGTATGAACATGCACACATAGTCAGTATTTGTTATAACATTCAAATGCACAATAAACTCTTTGAAATACTGTACTTTGTGAAATATGCTTTAAAATAGCTGTATTTTGTCTAAAAGCTGTACAGTAATACTACATAAACATGTGAACTGTCTGTATACTTAGGATATCTTGAATAGCTTTAATTAATGCAAAAAAGTACATGCTATAAGCTTTTGGTTGTTTCCCTTATTTTATTCATTTTTATGTGATTTGGTCTTTATTTCAAACATTTTCCAGTTATTCGAATATTTTTTCAATATGTCACAATTTCGGACATCTCATTTACTTAGAAATTCATTTGGAGTGTTCTGAGTACTTCATTTAATATTTTGCAAATAAATCTTATAAGTAAGCTTTGATACCTGAAATTCATTTCTGACCTGTTTTTGCAAATTAAATGTGATGTGGGGATGATCCACTACTCTATATTCCTCCAAATTTAACTAAGTGCCTTCTTGGTCTGGAGTCTGGATTTCTGGATCCCATTCTGACACCATATCACTCATCTTGTTTCCCACTAAAGAAGAACAGGCAGGGTAGTTTGTTTATATGCTTTATTACACAGAAACACATCAAATGGATAACAGCAGTACAAAATATAAATGAACTGATTAACTGACAGACTACACAGACACACATGCTTACATCTCAATGGCTTACTACAAAATGGCAGTCAGGCTCACACATGCTCAGTATTTATACAATTGTGCAACCCCCTTGAAAGCTTCTTAAAGGTATACATACATATTGATCTACAGGGGCTATCACCAGAGGTGTCAGGAGCAAAACCTTGGAATTTGCAGAAACACAGTCTCCCCCTTATGGATTCTTAAGAATGTCCTTTGGGGGAAGAAAACCAAATCTTTAGGGAATGCAAAGGTTTACCATCTTTCTCACTTGTGGACAGCATCTCCTTCACTTTAGGTCCAAAAAGGTAGGAACCATCATTGTGAGCAATAGTAATGGATATTTTAGAGTGCTTGGCAACGTTAGAAAGTTGTATCCATACATGTTTTCTAAGGGCAATGTCCTCTGCAGCGTTAGAAATAAGGGACATTGATGCATGGCTAACTGCACATTGACCATTTTCTTCTCATCCACAAAAAGGACCCAGAAAGGGATTTAGAAAACTCCTTGGACAAATCCTACTTAGAAGAGAAAAACAAGCGCCAAATAATTCAGCACCCTGAGATCAAAAGTCACTGAAGCATAAAGCCACTTTCCAAATCTGTCAAGCACCTTGGATTTCCTGTTAGGGGGATGGACAGAGAATCTCTCCTTGGCTAGCTCCTTCTTGACGGCAGCACCAACATGGAATCCACTGCAGATCCCTTTTTGCAAAAGGGGCAATCTTTAGGGTATACCAAGAACTTGTCCGGTTTCTGGAGGGATAGGGTTGGCTACTCCAGCTCTTTCCATGCCTACTTAGAGATCAATCCTCCATCTTGTCTGCTGGGATGATCACACAAGAGGTTGATGTCCAGCTCCAAAAGCCTTGAGAAATATTGATTCCTCCTGGGAGGTGGCTTCAGTGGACCACCCTCTTTCTGTCTAAGCAGTTCTAAGATCTCACCAGGAAATGTCCACAAGGGGGATCTGGAGCATTCCTCCCCATCACCAAAATCAGTATCCTCAGTTAAAGACTCCCAAGGATAGTCAACATGCATCCTCTTGCATGAATGCTTTCAGAAAACCTCTGGTCTATGGGGGACTGAGAAGCCAAAGGGAAATCCTCAATGTGGACTGTCTCAAGACTTTGTAGACTGGCTGTTCCAGTGGGAGAGAATGTGTAGGGCCAGAAAGCATTGAACTCCATTGAGGAAGGGGCAGCTCTGAGAAGGGAAGGGAAGTCTGCTGCTTAGATTTATTGAACACTTTCTCAAAGGCTTTGAAGGCAGAAAGTGAGCGAGGATCCACGACCCCCATGGCAGGATGCAAGGACCCTAACACTGAAGAACCATCTGATCCTGCTGCAAAGCTGATGGCAGCACCAAGCTATCCAGAGCTGTGGCTCTGAGGGGGAGAGATAGCTCCAACAGCTTTAGAATCTAACCCAGCCCCATAGCTTCAACACCAATACCTCATCTCTGAGATCCATCAGGGTCTGAGCCACTCAAAGCCAGTCCGATCAGAGACACAGTCAGGTCAAAGAAGACCAAGTCTTTGGATCTGACACAGACAAACCTCAGTAAGTTCTCGGATCCAAATGTGCTGAGTCTGATGGACAGGTTGGGGAAGCAACAATGATATGGTGAGGGGATAGTTCAAGGCATACAACTCCAGTAGGTGTTAGAGCCCAATGCCCCCACAACTGGATTCAGCTGCAGAGGAACTTCCTTATCATTCTTTCCACGTTCACTTCAGATAGGCTTCTGGAGGACAGCACCAACCCTGAGGGATGAAACATTACAACAGGGTATGGATATCCTGGGAAAAGGTTTGTCCTGGTGAAAAGGAGAGCAGAGCCTTGGAGGGTCCAGTTCTGGAGAAAAGTGTGGTTCTGGTAAGGGAGGAGTGCTGGATCCAAGGATGATAGGCTCTGACCCAGAAATAAGATTCAAATATCTTGGAATCTTTGGGACAAGACCTGAGGAACTTAAGTGGTCCGGTGACCCCTTCTTAGACTCTAACTTTTTCTTTCTCCTTGTCCCTGTACATGTCTGTTTCCTCACCTTTAGCTTTTTCATCAGACTTCTTACCAGAAGGGGAAACAGGAGAAGTAGAAGAGTGTCTCAGGAAAACTTCTCCCATAGTGGCAGGGAGCAGTCCTTAAGCACCAATTTATTTTGCCTCTCCTCCAAAAGCTGGGAGAGAAAGGAGGTAAAAATGAAACACTGCTCATCTAGGAGAACAGATGCAAGCAGTAAACACACTTGGTGTGTGCATCAGAGTTGAGGATTTTGTAGCCACAGGCCACACATTTCTTAAAGTCATAGCACTTTTCTGCCATAACATCACAAAGCCAACATGCAGTGCCACAACTGTAATTAACACCTAAGAAAAAAATCCAGATATTTAACTATGTTAATAGCATTAATAGTTAACAAAATCATCATGAAAATTTTTAAATAGTCTTATCAATCTAACTAGAAAACAATTCAAAAGAAACCAAGGGAATAGAGAAACAGTTGTCAAAAGATGATGATTTTTTTAGCTGACTAGAAAGAAGGGGAGGAAGGTAACCAGAGAATGATAAACACTGATAGATAGTTGTTAGGCTAAATAACCCTAACATACCGAAAAGAAGCAGCATTTAGCTTTGACTTAGCCTGAGCATAAGCGATCGCTTCTTATACAATGAGTGGTAAACAAGATTTGAGGTAATTTATTATCTGCAGGGGATTATGGGTTAGGGGAGGGGCCTGAGCCTTAGTCCAAAGTCTGAATATGACCCCCAGATGAATCCAATAACCCATCCATTGAGGAATGGATGGAAGACACAATATCAGATGAAACACTTGTTAGACTGAGGGAACTATGTAAAGTGTGTCTGAAGAATCCTCCAAGGCTAGCATAATAGAGGAATAGGAGTAGCGTGCGGTATATCCACTTCCAACATGTCATTATATCTTCTTAAAGAAGAGAGCATCCATCTATTCTGACAGAAATAAATTACTCATTCTAGACACAGTGAATGAATTTCTCTACATGAGAAACTGAAAAATCACTCTCCTCAGAATCAGTGTTATGGACATGAAGAAAACATAAATGAAGCCCTGTCTTTATCCTTATCGGAATCATCTGATAAAATAACCTCAGGAAGAGTAGAACTATGATTACAAAAATACCATTTTCAGAATAATGTTCTCTTCTAGGTACATCCCTTGGATGAGCCTGACTGAAGGATGGCCCTTCAATCTGGGAAGCAGGTTTCTTAGCTTGGGCACCCTTACTTGACCCCTACCCTTACTCCCATGCCTAGAATGGACACTGGGACATCTGTAGAGGATGAGGCTAATCCTGTGTCCATGTTGACAGTGGGAATACATCAGGGGGTCATGGGAATCCATTGAACGGTCTGAGGAGCAAGCTGTGGCCACTGCTGAGTCAGCCACTAGTGGCTTGAGGCAATGACTGAGCCCATGGAGTTGGCAAAGCCTCCTTAATAGTTTTTTTTTTCTTTTTGGGTGTAGCAGGAGAAGGAACAGTAGGACCAGTAAGGGAATAAAAACACACAAAAGGCACTGGGAAGCAGTAATAATGAAGCACAAAACCTTTGAACACTTGTAAAAAATAATAAAAATAGAGAGCAAGAAACTTTTAACATGCTTTATTAATGCATGCATGAACTAGATCACCGTGTTTATGTCCATACACCATGACGTCATCAGATAATACATTCATCAACCTCCACTCCTTAAATACCCAGTCCTATTAAACAATTAATCAAATTTTAATTAAAAAAAAAACATTTTCAAAACAAGCACCTAATTATAAAACATTAGCAACTGCTACTATTGAACAAGCAAGTAAGGGAATCCATATTCCTTCTGAGGGAAAATATTGTTCACTGGTTACTGCACCTGACATACCTCTCAGCTGTACAGATTTTCGCAGGATGTCCAGATTTTTGCCTCATATTTTGGTCGATTTTTCATAAAATGTTGGTTTTCTGGCAAACTAGTGGCAAATCATTAAAGGTTGAAGTTCTACAATAATCACAGATATTTGAGTTTCAGACCTCATACCCTTCAGAAAATTCATGCTAATGCAAAATATGTTATTCTATCAGCTTTCTAAGCTTGTAAGAACAATATTTAAAATTGTCCCTATTTTTGGCCTTTGTCCAACTTTTATTTATGGCTTTATTCAGATTTCTTGCTCTATGAGGTTGAAAGGTATGGCACCCGGAAGTAGTTAGTCAGAAAGTCAGTATTCACTCAAGTGTTCACAAGTAGTACACACACTTATTCCTTCCTACAGCAATACCAATAATCACATAAGTAAATGCACAAACACTGCACTTTATCCCTAAATATAGAGAAAAGTACAGTTGTTTAAGCTCTACTTACCCAATAGCAGTAGATTTACCTTGGGTATTGGTGGAAAGAGTGGAAATACATAGAGGAATACTCCCATCCATGGAAAAAAACTGATCCTCTCTTCCAGTCATGGCTGTAAGGATGTCTCAAACAGAATTTTGCCAACTGTCTGAAAAGAGGTGAACAGACCTATTTGAAGTGTTCCCTATATCTGGACTAAATCCATGCATACCTCTGTCCCAAGATTCCACTCATGAGGGTCTATCTGTGATCTTCTTAGTCTGTCTGTTACTGAGTTTTGCTCTGACAGGATGTATGAGACTTGAAGCATCAGTGAATGCTGTAAGGATAGTTCCCAAGCTGTGAGTGCCAACTGACAAAAAGGGTGTGGCCTTGTATCACCTTGTTCGTTCAGGTACCACATGACTGTGGTGTCATTTGTGACCAATAAAAGGGGGCCTGGAGACCATAAGTGGTGAAGTGAACTGAAGACCATAAGTGGTGAAGAATTTTTAAGGTCTGACACTGCTAAAATTTCTTTAAATTGTATGTGCTTTGAAGTGTCCAACGGACCCCATTCACTATGGGATTGAATTCCCCTGTACACTGTTTCCCCATTTAAAATCTGATGAGTTCATCTGGACTGATTGATTTGGGGTTCAGAGAGAGAGAAGGGTAGATCTGGATTCAGAGACATCTGATCTCTCTACCATTGTAGCTCATTTTTCATAAAACCCAGCACTGGTACTTGGAACTCCAAAGGAAGCAGGTGATGGGTCCAATAGTTTATTAAGTAGCATTGATTTTTTTCTCAAATGGAGTCTTGCCTATGGTGTCATGAAGATCACTGAAGCCATGAAGCCTAAAATTTTGAGAAACTGTCTTGCAGTGGCAGCTTCTTGAAGAGTGAAATCCCCGAAAATGGTCTGAACCGATAAGACTGTCTTCTGGTAGAAAAGCCACATTTTTTCTGCATCCGTCATACACCCCAGGAAGACAATTCTCTGTGAATGTGTGAGACAGGACATTTGTAGGTTCAACTTAAAGTTGGGAGAAATTGGCATTTGATAAGTACCTTCCAGATGTAAAGTCACCATGGTATGGAAGAAGTGGTAAGACTGTATACAGGGTGAGTATTTTGAATCTGGGTACTTTAAAAAAGGTATTTAGGTACACAAAATCTAACACTAGTCTCTGTGACAGCTCCTTTTTGGCTACCAAAATTATGCTGGTGTAAAATTCTTTTCAGTTTTTCTAGTGCAGGAACTGGTTCTATAATCCCTGTTTTGAAATTGTGAAGGAGTACCTGAGACAACAGGTGTGTCTGGTCTGGAGGGTGCAGGGGGATTTCCCAAAAGGGAGGAAGAATTTCCGTCCACTGCCAAGAGTATCCTCGCTGAATTATTCTCAGCACCCACTTTTCTGAGACTATTTGTGGTCAGCTTGCTGGGCTGAGCTGAATCCTGGGGGAAGGTGAAAGGTGAGGAGGGAGAGGAATAAGAGACAGGATCCCATGAGTCTTGGCATAGTCATTCTTTAGCAGAGAAAGATCCTTTTGTGAAAGGAATCCCTTTTATTTGGTTCACAAGCTTTACTCTTCTGCCATTTCCTCTTGGTACCCTGACTGTTGTTTGGCTAGGATTTTTGTTTGTTCTGCCCTTTGAAGTTGGATGCCTTTTTAAGGGAGAACCTGGGAATATGAAATATTCTACATGCCCTCTACATCAATTTACCTCTGTCATCCCATTTTTTGAGAACCTGGGTAGCAGTAGGACCAGATAAAGATTCAGAACCTAAAGGAGCATTCAAAGTCTCATTTTTTAAATTCTCAGAAAAAATATGGTTATGTAACCAAGCAAACCTTCTCAATACATCAGAGGTAGTTGCATTTTTATGAATGGTGTCCACACCTACCAAGACACTCCTTAAAGGATGTTTCAAAACCTGAGTCACATTCCAAACAATCTCATTTATATAACACTTCTATTCTGCAGGCAAACATATTGCAAAGGCATTTAAAGTGTAAGCACATTGAAAAATTCATTTTCACTTGAAGCCCCCTGGTAATTTAAATTTCTAAAGAATAAATTACTAGATTGAGCAACATTTTTCCCTGAGATCCTAATCACATGCTGATTTTATCTGGAAGTGTAGGGTTAGAAAAATCCAAGGCTGTCTTGTTAGACTTGGCAGCTGCAGAAACCACAGCTTGGTCAGCTGACAAGGGAGCAAAGTGAGTTGCAAGATCAGAGTACACCTTGTATTTTCTCATTGTCTTTTTAGGAACTGGTTGTCTAGTCAAAGTGATTTTACATGCAGTCTTATAGACATCTTCTAAGGCCAGTAACAGAGGAGGAACAGCCAAAATATTTGGACTCATACTCAAGATCATAAACTCTGCCAATTTCTGGCTTAGCTCCAGATTGCTTTTAGTCAAATACATCTCTAAACCTAACTAACATATGTGGAAAGTGTGATATGGATATCCCACCACTGCCAATCAAATGTGATGTGGATATCCCACCACTGCCCACTGAATATGATGACCCTCCACTGGACCAGTAATCAGGGAGCCTCAGTCCTCACCACTGGCAACAGTGGGGGGTGTTCACTGAGAGGATGACAGGTATACACACAGTATTTTCAGATGCAGCTCTCTGCACCAAGTGCAATTTCCCCTAAGAGCACAAAGAGACCACAGTCAGTCCAGGGCTGGTTTCGCCCTCTTTCTCCAGCTCTCCAGTAAGACTCCCCACTGGCACAGCTATAGATTTGAGATCTCAGCTGAGTGATCAAGCCAAGACCTCCAGCACCCACTCTGTCCAACCAGTGCTTCGTATCCCTGCCCAAGTAGCTGACACACACACTCTTTGAGGTTTTATTCACACACACACACACACACACACACACACACACACACACACACACACACTTTGAAGAGGTTGGCACAGGTTTACTAGCCATGCCCCCTTCTGCCCAGACTATAAGGTAGTTGTCACTGCCACCAGTCACTCATTATCAGCTACTTTAGGGCCCTTAACAAAGGGTATCCAATCTTACTGTGTAATATTAATACTAATACAAATGGTAGTTTGACCTAGAGCAAGGCTATTAGGAGTAGTCCACACAGTGTTACCAAATAAATATGCAGGTACTCTCAAAACTTAAATATCTCTAAACAGATCAGCCACAATAAAAGGTTTAAATATATTTAATAATAAATAATAAATGAATAAGACAGTACTAAATGTATATTCACAGTGTTATCAGAGTTCAGTACCATGGGAAATATTTAAAACAACATTGCAGGACAGTTTCAAATAAATAAAGAAAAATATCTAAATTAGGCTTCACTATTTTCTTGACTGAATCTAAGAGAATTATGCTATAACCTAAGAACTTACTAATAGAGCAAGGCAGATGTTGTGGTGAACGCTTCTTGTCAGGTCCAGGACCAAATACAGAATGCTCTGTCTTACTAAGAGACTTCTCAGATTAATATCTAAAACATTACTGTTGGGATAGCTTGCAGAATTACATAATTACTGGTCATCTGATTTCTAGTTTCCAGGACAAAACCCCCATTTCTAGAAGCTGGTAGCATTTAGCATCTACCTGTAAAAATATACAGACAAGGTCTTTTCCTCAGATCTTTGGCAATTGCTGGAAGTCATAAAGCAATTGTATTCCTTCTCACTTCAAAAGTAGCAATTAGTTCACTCCAAGGACAATGCAGAAAGTTTCGTAGCACAGACTCCGTGTCTCTAGCTGCATTGAAAAATTGAGAACTAGCCTCTTTATTGTGTCCTATAAAGTAATTTAATTTCAGATATTTTAATAGAGTTTACCAGACTGAGGTTAACCTCCTGTATCCCAGTTTACACTGTTAAAATATGTACATTTAAACAGTTACAATAGTGCATATACATTTCTGTTATCTTCCAGTAGGGGACACTGTGGACATATTTTAAACACAGCACTTATGCACCATTCTTTGAGTGCAAGGGTCTTTGCAAAGGTTTAAGGCCCATTTTACTTTTTAATTTTACTTAAGAAAACAAACTGTGATTTTTCAAGCAGATCGATAAATATGGGTTTTGATCTAAATAGGCCTATATGCCATTTATGTATTTGTTTACAACATTTGATATACAGCATTGTCAGTATTACATGTTGCAAAACATATAAAGTAAAACCTTTTTGATGAAAGAGGTACAAAATAGTTATCTTTCAAAATATCTTTACAAAATGAACTGTAACATGGATGGATTCCTTCTACCTTAATTTCTACCATAAGCCTTTTGGATCAAGGTCTGTATAACATAGTTCTTGTTTAAAAATTTCTAGCTCTTCTAAAGGTAAATACAGGACTCTCCCCTACAACTTTATGTAGTTCAAGTAGAGCAGTTAAGATTGACCAATTATTTCTCACAATATTCATAACATGATGACTCTTTGCATTATATTTAGTAATATAGTGCAGTTTACTTACATTATTTGATTTTTCTAATATTTGCTACGTAAGGTCTAGCTCTCCCTTTTTATTCATTTACAGCTTTCTGTTTCATATTTCAAATAATGTCCTCTTCATATGCTCTGCCTTTAAATTCATTGGTCATAATTTCTAACTCATAGATAAGCTCATTGCCACAATATTAGCCTTCTCCCTCTCAGAAACCCTCCCCTTATTGTACCTTTATATACATGCTCATGATGTATACTATATTTGTATAGATAGGAATTTGCTTGCACTTCTTTCCTATACATATTAGTTAATGTATTATATCCTTCTCTCTGTATAACTATATTCAGAAAATTTGTGTTTATAATGAATTCATTTTAAACATTAAAAAGTTTGTGGTTTTATTCATATGTTCTACAAACTTAAAAAAACTTTCAGAATCACATTTCCAGACTATAAATACAACATCCACAAGGTGTTTAAAAACAAAATATTCATATTTCTATATGCTATATTCAAAAACACATCTCCTCTTTCCATTCATTAAGGGAAATATTAGCACATGTATTTTTAATGGTCATCCCCAATTCCCCACCAGAAGACTGATGGTAATATTCACTAAAAAGCAATGCAGTACTATTTTGTACCATAACTAATATGAGGCAAATTGTTTCTATCCATCAAACTGGTAACATTACAATATTTACATAATAGTTGTCTCTCAGCCTGTACTCCCTAACAATTAGGTATCATGGTAAATAGAGACTTAATATCCATGGTAAAAAATAAGATATCACTATCCATTTATATGTGGTTCATGCAATTATTTAACATACATAAAAAGTTATTAGTATCTTTAATATAACTTCTAACATTCATTAAAATGGCTTTAATTTTCTTTCTAAATAAATAGATACAAACTGTGTAACATATCCTCCTCCTGAAACTATAGGGCACGTAGGTGGTTATGTCGATTTTTGTGTATTTTTGGAAGCCAGTATAGTATAGGAATTTTTGGATTTGCCACATGCACATGAAATTATACAAATCAATAGATATATCATTTTCAGTTTATATATCAAATAATACATTTTTAACATTAAAAACAACATTATCTAAAAATATTCTATTAACTTTGTTCATACCATCTGTAGATGATAGAAAAGCCTCCCTTGCTGCCATATAATCCTGTCTATTAATTACTACTGTTGGTCTTCCTTTATCATTTTGTTTAAAATATATCCATGTTACCTTTTAAATTATTCAATACTTCTTGTTTACTTTTAATTAAATTAAACGTCTTTAAGACATAGGCGTACTGTCAACAATCCCTATATCTGTTTCTCACATAACCCTTGAAAAGCTGCAATAATAGGTTGACTAATTAGTACAAATGTGTTAGGATGTTGCACTCTATCAGGGCACGTTTCACTTTCAGTAGGAAAGTTTAAACTTAATTTTCTGGTAAAAATTCGTAATTCAGTCAAGGCCTCAGATATATCCCTAACACTAACAGGAATAAATATTGTTTTTTTTTTTTTTTTTTTTTACAAAATTGTATCTGAGTCCGTTAATTGGTATTTGGATAAATTCGTGAAAGTTACTTGATGTTCATTAACCTGATGTGTGTCTGAGTCCAGGTTGGTTTGTTTTCCTTGGCTACATCCATTTTCTTTTCTTCTTCTATTTTTGAAGTATTGTGGGCACATTATTCTACCCTTTCCATTAATATAGATTTGATTGCCGTATGTACTGGTAAAAAAACAGAACAGATTTTCAGATGGTATGGATTCTGAACTAATGGTTCATTGTTCAGTAATTAAGTTTCAGTGGAACTGTTTACAGAATCGCATCTGGCAGCTTCCTTATTACTCACACCAATTATCACTGGATGTATAAAAGCCAATGGTTCACTCTGAATAGCTGGAGTTTGTGACATCAAAATCATGCATTGCAGGTTTATAAGTCTACTATAAGCAGCATCCACTTATTTTCTTCTTTCAGCTATAAAAAATATTCCGCTTTTTAGACTCAGTTATTTTACTTTTTTGTTTGCTCTAAACATTGCTCTATAACAGTACCACATTCTATGCTTTCATTATATAAAGTACTATTAACTTGAAAAGAGGACATGCCCATAAGTTCATTTCCATTGCAGTAATCTCATCTATCAGGTTCTTTTCTACATCTATAAAGAAACTATTAGTTTCATACAGTCAGCACTTAGTTTCAAATTCATTTCATGCCATTTTGTAAGCAGGTGGAAGGGTATGTAATTGCATATATTGGCATCCTTAAAATTTTTAATCTACAAGGTGTTACAACAATTTCCAAGTAAACACAGAAGGTAAATCTCTGCCATTGTAATCATTTGAATGGCTGCACTTTTTTCTTGAGAGTATGAGCTTGTTTAACAAAGCCATAATTTTGTTCACTAATTCTTGTGCAGCAATGTAGACCTTCATACCACCTTTTAGTAATGGATTCACACAGATGGGTAATAACTGATTCAAATGACTACTTGCTGGCTCCATATTTGGAACATATTCCTGCAACATGTTTGTTATCAGTGTACAACTCCAATATGAAAGTAAAATATGAATCCCTTCAGAGATGACACTATGGAGCTGCAATGGTACATTTCTTCATTCAAAAAATGTCATCCAAACCACAGGTCCAAAACACCAAAAAAGATTATTGCAAGACAAAAAAGACAAACAAGCAAAACAAACTACTGAAAAGAAAGCATCTGAATCATATTACATACATTTATATAAAAAAATTGATTTTTAAATTTTAGAACTAAGAAAATGTAATGCTTTTGTTATAACTTTTTTTTACAATATGAACATTTTTTAACATAAGGTTTAAATATGATAAAATATTGGCTTGATTACGTGCTGTGTATTCTTGTTATGATGCATTATTTTGACTGGTTGATTAAAACATGTCATTGCTATTTAAATTCAAGTGAAGGATTACTTCTATAATACATTGGAAAAGGGCTTGTTTGACCCAAAAGCTTTGTTTGTTTACCTTTTTTTTGTAATAAAAGCTTTTGGAACTTTGGATCTCTGATTTGGATGACATTTATTATTTAGAACTACAGTAGATCCTTGAATAATGTAGAGCGTCTCTAATAAAGATCATCTACTTAAGCTTCAGTGTGGGTATATGTATGTGTGTGTGTGTTTCTGTGAGTCTGCAGCTGTGTTATTTTTATTATTATTTTTTATGTGAATGTGGTGGAGTATTCTTACACCCCATTATTAGTGTCCATTATTAGCAGGTGTGTCCATGTGCATATAAACATGTGTTAATACACTCTGTCTAGGCTTTTTATCTAGGTAATACAGAGGAGTATGACCTGGCCTACAATCATAACCTACTTGTTAAGTGTTTGAAAAACGGATTTCAAGAGATACACTTCAACTGTTGGTCAAAAGGAAGCTCAAGAGATGAATCTGGCATACATTTCAAGAACACATGCTGACATGGTTATGGTTAAAGAAACACAGTCATAATTCTTCATAGTATATAAAACTTTAGCTACCCCAATATGGTGCCAGTTATACAGAGAAAAAACAACTGCAAGAAGCATAAATTGTTTTACAGTTTTGAGTCGTAGGAATAACAAGAATCAGAGGATTCATTGGCCATGCATAGCAGCTGCGTCATGTGACCATTTATGCCTTGTCAGTATCATCCTTAGACTTTACCTCCTTTTTCAACGGGGGGGGCAGTCAAGGCTAGGGAAGGTTGGTGAATACTAATCCAGCCATGCAGTTCCCTTTTGAAGGAAGATAATCTACCACGCTGCTTGATTTGCAGTGGGAGTCTCTTCCAGAGATGGGGAAGGTGTTCTGTGATGAACCTGTGTCTCTCTACTGTTTTTTATTTATTTTCTGTTGAAAATTACAATCCCTAGTTCTGATATTTGTGAGGCTATTTGATGTCTGGTGATACAAGAGATCAGGACTACTGGGTCTCTCATGGCAAGGAAGGCAAAGCATAGATCTTCCCTTGGAAATCTATATGATAATGAAAAAAGGAAAGTGCTTCTCATCTTTTCTTGTAGCTTAGGGATTTTATGTCTGTGACCATCTTGGTCAGAAACCTCTGAAGTCTAGTTGCTTGATATGGTTAGTGAGGTACATCCCAATGGGGGGGGGGGGGCATTGCATTCAATAATTGGCCTAATCGATGTTCAGTATAAGGGAACAATGACCTCTTGAGTTCTGGATGCTATTCCTTTGGCAATTAACCTGTAAGCCTGTAAGTAGTAGGACTTTTTGACTTCTGTTATTAGATGATGCTCAAGGGAGAGGGAATTATTAGCCCAAGTTCCAAGCTCTTTAACAACATTCTCAGTCTGGATTTAGGTATTGTCTGTTATCTGTGATGAGGGTTGTTTACAAAATGTGGCAATATTGCACTTTTTAGTATTTAATTTTAGCCCATTTTTAACAGCTCGAGTATTTATGATTGTAACATCTTGCTGAATGGCTTTGGTATCGGAAGCAGATTTGACGATGACTCCCAATTTACAACCACCTACAAACCTGGTTTGGCAGTGATCTTAGTTCATGGTCAGGAGATCAGAAAAGTAAAAGCAATGCCAAGCAAAAGAGATCACAGCATTGAGCCCTGTAGGACACCACTGGTCACCTATACTGTCTGATGAAGCACCTGCTAACTGCATTATGTGGGCTCTGTCTTTCAGCCATTTTGCTTTCTATCTATCTTATTACATAGGGGTCTAATATTATTGCATTAGGTTTACCAGCAATACTAGTATGAGGGATGGTGTCACATGCTTAGCCAGGTCAAGATATGCTGTATGCACAGCATGACCACTGTTACCAGCCTGTGATACCCTTTTGAAAACGTTAACCAGATTCATTATACATGCTCTACCTTTGACAAAACCAAACTGCTGTGGGTCTAATCTAAAGAGATTTTTAATATCATAGTTTATTAGGTCAATTGTAATATATTCCATGGCTTTGCAAATAAGATTTGTCAGGCGATGGGCCTATAATTTCTGGGTTTAGTGGTGGGAACATCTTGCAGAGTAGCATCACTACTAATGTGTGACAAACCTCAGAGACAAATCCAGAGGCTAAACACAGGATAAATAGTATAAGGAGTGGTTATTTATTTCTTTAGCTTTTTTATTGGGGTAGTATACTGATCACAAAAGACCACGAGCAGGCATAGCCCAGGTAAAGAAATTCACAAACAAAAAAGAAAACAGAACAAATTCACAGAGTAATCACAGAAGGTAGATAATCCCATAGACAATTGATAAAATATGTAAATATTGTTAACAGATTAAAAAAGCAAATGTGAATTAATTTTAGTAGAACATAAGAAAGGGAAGCAGCAGGTGAGAAAGTACAGTTGTATAAGTAAACTTAGCATAGCAGTAGATGTTTAAATGATCATTGTTGTAGTAGCTTTAGTATATTGGTTATATTTTGCCAAGAATATAAGTCAGCTAGCTTCTGAAGCTTCAGGCACCTTCCAACAACCAAACTGTCTGGCAGCTTAAGCTAACATGACTAAAAGACAAATATGGATGCCAAGCCCTTCAGAGCTTTCCTGCCAACAGAGAGAGGGAGGTCGAGCCCTGAAAGGATAATGGTAGGAAGAACAAAAAATAAATAGCCTCACACTGGCATAAACAATGCACCAAATACAAGGGGATGGAGGGAGGGAGTGGCTACTGCAGCTGTGATCATTTGAACATCTACTATTATAGTAAGGTTACTTACACAACTGTACTATGTTCCTCATATTGATTACTGATGCACTATCTTTAGCTATATGGGTAGATTGCCCCAGCTTATTAAATTTCAGGGGTGGAGAAGAAGGGACCAGATGATCCTGGACAATAGTTCTTGCAAAGTTTGACCTAGATCTAGAGAAGGAATCAAGCTTATAGTGTTTTGTAAAAGTATGTACAGAGGACCAAGTTGCAGCTTCTAGAATACTTCTAGAATCCAACCCTTTCTAAAAAGCAATAGATGCAGTCAAGGTCCTAGTAGAATGGGCCTTGACACTCCCTGGAATAGATTTATTGTGGTGAGTATAACGAAAGGTAATAGCCTTAGAAATAGTCTGTTTTGATACAGATGGTGCCTTCTTTTTGCCTTCACAAGAAATGAAAAAAACTGATCCAAAGCTCTGAAATATTTTGCTCTGTCAGGACAGCACTTGGATTATCTGTAGACATCCAAGATATGGAGAATCCTTTCTTCCTCATTTTTGTGTTCAGGAAAGAAAACAGTGAGATGGATGTTTGGGCCTAAAGTCAACTTGGATGCCACTTTAGGCATGAAAGAAGGATTAATTTGTTTATTTATTTTATTTTATTTTACATTTCTTTACCAGGAATATCCGACTGGGATAAGACCCATTTTCAATGGAAGCCGGGAGAGAAAAGCTCCACATATAGAGATTATACAAAACTTATACAAGAAATTATACAAAAAAATATAGAAGACTTACAGTACACCATAAATTACATTCCATGCTATTATGTCTGACATTTGCATTGTATAATCATCTGATATAATTCCTTATTGTAGTGTAGGCACTGTAGTTTCTCAAGTAATCAGAGGAAGGGTTAGTAGGGGGGGAACTGGATAGAAAAAAGATGAGGTTAAAGATTATCTAGACATGAGCGAGAGCATAGATTATGAGGTGGTCAGGGAAGATGAAAAATTATTACCATAAACTATTAATACTAGTTAGCCTAGAGTAGTACAGGAGCAAAGCCAGCTATCATCAAGATAATTTTTAAGAATCTTTTTGAACTGGTTGGTATTTGTGTTGGTTCTGATTCTGTGAGATAGTGAATTCTACCTTGTTGTTACATGATGAGAAAATAGGGAGTTCCTGCCGTATTAGTGGATTTGGACACTTGTAGTTGAGATTTATTTGTTAACTGAAGACTTCAATTTATGGTATGGGGCTGAAGAATATTTAGAAGGTAGGGTTTTCTCAGGCTGATATACTTGTTTGTGTGCTAAGGTTAATTGGTTATAGAATAGAAGTTGTGGGAGTTGTAACCAGGAGAGTTTTTTTTAAGGCATGACAGTGGTGAGTATGATGTGGGCAGTCAGTTGCAAATTTAGCTATTTTATTGTAGCATGTTTAAAGTTTAATTAAATCTGTCTTTTTAAGGTTGGTGAGAATTGGGAAAGCATACAGAAGTGTTGATAGAAGATGGGTTCTAGTAATGGCAACACTAGAGGTGCTAGCTAAAACATTTTATTTCTGTAAAGAGTGCCCATTTTTTGTGAACTTTCTTAATTGTTTGTGCTATATGTAGGTCAAATCTTAGGTTGTTATCTATTATTACTCATAGTAGTTGTGTTTGTGAATCAGCATTGAGTAATATTACTAGCTGTGATGTAGAAGGAGCTGGGGGAAGGGTCTTGTGTGTTGGAAGATCATGAGTTTTGTTTTATTGGGGTTGAGTATGAACTGATGGTTAGAGAGCCATAGCTCAGTGTCTGAGAATGAGGTGTTGCAGGTTATCAGTGGCGCATATAAGTGTTATGTCATCTGCATATTGAATAGTTGAAGCCAGTAGGGTAGCACTATGGAGGTTGTTTGTAAAAATAGTGAATAGTAACGGCTCACGAATTGAGCTTTGAGGTACTCCTAGTGTGACGGGAAGGGGGGGGGCATTAAGCCATTTTACAGATTGTTGATGGTCCTGTAGAAAGTTTTGGAACCACTTGAAGTGCAGCGGGGCTGAGGTTCAGTTTGGAGAGTGTATTTTATAGTTTGGGGTGGGAGACTGTATCAAAGACCTTGGACTTGTTTAGGAAGACTGCAGAAAATATTTTATCACTGTTTCTGAGTTGGTTGATGGTATTGGTGAAACTGAGGAGTGCAGTTGTGGTACTATGATAGGGCCTAAAACCATGTTGACATGTTGGTTGCATGTTGTTGAAGGTAAGATAGTGAATCAGTTAGGAGTGGATACATCTTACTAGGAGTTTAGATAGTAGAGAGAGAATGGCAATTGGTCTGTAGTTGGTCAGCTCTGTGGAATTTCCTCCTTTGTATAAGGGGATAATGTGTGCAATTTTCCATATTGTTGGGAAATGTTGTTCTGCTATTGAGCTGTTAATAAGGATTGACACTGGATAAGATACGGCTTCAGATGCTAGTTTTAAATATTTGGCTGGCAACTTGTCAGCTGCTGTTGAAGAGGGTATGAGTTTTTTGGGTAGTTTCTTAATTTTAGCTGTGGGAACAGGCTGAAAGGAGAAGGAGTTGTAGTTAATATGGAGACATTTGGAGGCTAGTGATGCTTCTGTGGAATTACTATACTTTGGAATTACTCTTATGTGGAGTCTTACCAGGGGTATCATGAGAATTATAGAAGCCATGAGAGCTAAAATCCTAAGGTATTCCCTCAGTGACCAAAGTCTGAGTGGAAAACTCTATGAATAGATCTAAATATGGAAAAATGTGGATACACTGTAGCCTGCAATGAGCTATAACTGGAGCTAGATACTATGTGACCACTCTTGGTTTAGTGGTACCCAAAGGGTAAGGAAACAAACTGGTAATTTGATCCTAACACATGTATGCAGCCTTAAGAGCCCCTGAAGTCTGAATAAATAGGAATGTGATAATAAACATCTTTTAAATCTAATGTTACAGTGAAACTTGATTGAGGAAGAAGAGGTAGAAGCTGTGAAATGACATCAGTTTGAATTTGGGCAGTATCACAAACAGGTTTAGTAAAGAAAGATCCTGAACTGGTCGTCAAGCATTTTCTTACTTTGACACTAAAACATCCATTAAAGAAATTCCTTTCCTGAGTGGGAAAGGGAAACATGATCTATCACTCCCTGAAAAAGTGTATGATAAAGGTCAGGTGGAAACAAGAATCTGGTGTGGAGGATGAGGACCCCCCCCCCCCAAGGAGGAATTTCCCCCACTGCCATCGGTAACCTTGATGAATGATCTTTGCAACCCATTTGTCTGAAACTATCTGTTGCCAAAGAAGAAAGTGGAGATTCAGACTTTCTGTAAGAAAAAAGGGGCTGCCAGAGGGGGGAAGGAGAGATGACAAAGTCTCTTAAATATTCATTTTGACTTATTGGACTGTCCTTGGAACCCTCTTGCCATTTCTTCTTAAATGTCTGTCTTTCTGTATGTTTTGAGACTGTTTATTTTGTTTCTTACCAAAACTGGATGAGGAATTAGAGAACCCCTTGGAAAACTTGGAAAAGGAAGTCTGAAAAATCTTAGAGCTTCCCTATATCACCTTACCCCTTTCATCACACTTTTTGATCACCTCTGCAGCAGAGGTGCCAAAAACTAAATCAACATCCAAAGGAGTACTTAAAATCCCATTTTTTGCATTATACACAATCTTTATTGATCTCTCAAAAGCCTTTGACATGGTCAACCATCAGCTACTTTTGAATATACTTAAGTCCCTCTCACTTCATACACAGGCATTACAGTGGTTCAAATCCTACTTAGATAAAAGGCAACAGACAGTGCTTTGGGATAATAATCTATCTAACCACCTTCCTATCACCCTTGGTGTACCTCAAGCTTCTATATTGGGCCCTCTACTATTCTGAATTTTTATCAGTGATCTCGATGTAAACATCCCAAAAACTACCTGCATACAATACGCAGACAATTTCACATTAATATGCTCCGCTACTGGTCCATCTGAACTGCAGTCCCTTACCCAAAATGTCTTTGAAATAGTAGAAAAATGGTTCTTACAGCGATGCCTCCTCCTTAACCCCAAAAAGACAAAATTATTGCTCTTCACTCCCGCAAAAAAGTCCACCCCAGTTGACTTCACTATCAAAACTAATAACAGCACTGTCATATCTCCTGACACTACCACCAAACTCTTAGGAGTAATAATAGACCACAACCTTAACTTTTTTTTACTCATGTCAACACTACAATAAAATCAGTTAACAGAAAACTAGGCTCCCTTTATAAGATTAAACCCTTCCTTACTCCCATAGCTAGAACTATTATTGCCCACACCCACCTCATCTCAACTCTCCTCTATGCCTCACCTATTTACACTAATCTATCTAAAAGCAACCTCACCAAACTGGCAACCTCCTACAATAACATTGCCAGATTTGCCACTGGCTCCCCACTTAGAACCCACCGCTATCATAATCTAAAACAACTAGGTTGGCTGGAGCTGCATAATCAGATTCAATTCCACCAACTTATTATTGCCCATAAGACCCTTTATCATCCTAGCAATACACCAATACTCATGAGTCTATACACCCCATATAAAAATCTTACAAACCTACTCTCAGCAAATAAACTACTGGCATCCAGACAAAAACCCAACAGTAAATCAGGGGATTCACTTTTCTCTAACACTGTGGGAAAAATCTGGAACCTACTTCCCTGTGAACCCACATCTCTTTCTTCGACTCCACTATTCAAAAAGAAACTCAAATTATACTTTACAACCCACTGGCTATGCCCATGTACTAACCCAGACTACGAATCCCCTTCATGTTATCTTATGTTATGTGCACTAAATACTAATTTCTCTACTGCTACATTAAGTCCACCTCCTTCTTATACCTCTGTGAATCTGATCAGTTAAGTTAATTTAAGACTGTATAAATGATATCCTTCTTACAAACTATTATAGAATATGTTGATGTTTACCCAGCTTAGACTTTATGAATGTGTCACTACCTTGTAAATATTTTTTTTTTGTGATGTATATCAAGCTTGGACATGAAGAAGAGAGTACAGGCAGGATGGAGTGGGTGGAGAAGAGTGTCAGGAGTGATTTGTGACAGACAAGTACCAGTAAGAATGAAAGGGAAGGTCTTAACCTCAGCTTTGGCCAGCTAAGAACTTGCTGTATTCAACTGGATGTATAAGAGAATTTAAGTACCTTTATCTGCTCTTTTTGTTTCCAAAAAATACAGTATTTAAATTGATTTTAACTGTGTGGAAGGAATATTAACTGAACTGGAAGTTAGTCAGTGTTGACTGAATTTTGTTATTTGCTAGTAATTACAGGTGTGGGGGTATTCACATTCTTTGATTTCCTGTCCTTGCCTATTTAAGAGGTACAGTGTGAAATATTTTCTGCTTAAAAACCTCAGCTTTGGCCGGCTAAGAACTTGCTGTATTCAACTGGACGTATAAGAGAATTTAAGTACCTTTATCTACTCTTTTTTTTCAAAAAAATACAGTATTTAAATTGATTTTAACTGTGTGGAAGGAATATTAACTGAACTGGAAGTTAGTCAGTGTTGGCTGAATTTTGTTATTTGCTAGTAATTACAGGTGTGGGGTTAGTCACATTCTTTGATTTCCTGTCCTTGCCTATTTAAGTGGTACAGTGTGAAATATTTTCTGCTTAAAAACCTCAGCTTTGGCCGGCTAAGAACTTGCTGTATTCAACTGGACGTATAAGAGAATTTAAGTACCTTTATCTGCTCTTCTTTTTTTAAAAAAAATACAGTATTTAAATTGATTTTAACTGCGTGGAAGGAATATTAACTGAACTGGAAGTTAGTCAGTGTTGGCTGAATTTTGTTATTTGCTAGTAATTACAGGTATGGGGGTAGTCACATTCTTTGAATTCATGTCCTTGCCTATTTAAGTGGTACAGTGTGAAATATTTTCTGCTTAAAAATCTCAGCTTTGGCCGGCTAAGAACTTGCTGTATTCAACTGGACGTATAACAGAATTTAAGTACCTTTATCTGGTCTTTTTTTTTTTCAAAAAAATACAGTATTTAAATTGATTTTAACTGTGTGGAAGGAATATTAACTGAACTGGAAGTTACTCAGTGTTTGCTGAATTTTGTTATTTGCTAGTAATTACAGGTGTGGGGGTAGTCACATTCTTTGATTTCCTGTCCTTGCCTATTTAAGTGGTACAGTGTGAAATATTTTCTGCTTAAAAACCTCAGCTTTGGCCGGCTAAGAACTTGCTGTATTCAACTGGACATATAAGAGAATTTAAGTACCTTTATCTGCTCTTTTTTTTCAAAAAAATACAGTATTTAAATTGATTTTAACTGTGTGGAAGGAATATTAACTGAACTGGAAATTAGTCAGTGTTGGCTGAATTTTGTTATTTGCTAGTAATTACATGTGGGGGGTAGTCACATTCTTTGATTTCCTGTCCTTGCCTATTTAAGTGGTACAGTGTGAAATATTTTCTGCTTAAAAACCTCAGCTTTGGCCGGCTAAGAACTTGCTGTATTCAACTGGACGTATAAGAGAATTTAAGTACCTTTATCTGCCCTTTTTTTGAAAAAATACAGTATTTAAATTGATTTTAACTGTGTGGAAGGAATATTAACTGAACTGGAAGTTAGTCAGTGTTGGCTGAATTTTGTTATTTGCTTGTAATTACAGGTGTGGGGGTAGTCACATTCTTTGATTTCCTGTCCTTGCCTATTTAAGTGGTACAGTGTGAAATATTTTCTGCTTAAAAACCTCAGCTTTGGCAGGCTAAGAACTTGCTGTATTCAACTGGACGTATAAGATAATTTAAGTGCCTTTATCTGCTCTTTTTTTAAAAAAAATACAGTATTTAAATTGATTTTAACTGTGTGGAAGGAATATTAACTGAACTGGAAGTTAGTCAGTGTTGGCTGAATTTTGTTATTTGCTAGTAATTACAGGTGTGGGGGTGTGGGAGTAGTCACATTCTTTGATTTCCTGTCCTTGCCTATTTAAGTGGTACAGTGTGAAATATTTTCTGCTTAAAAACCTCAGCTTTGTCCGGCTAAGAACTTGCTGTATTCAACTGGACGTATAAGAGAATTTAAGTACCTTTATCTGCTCTTTTTTTTTCAAAAAAATACAGTATTTAAATTGATTTTAACTGTGTGGAAGGAATATTAAATGAACTGGAAGTTAGTCAGTGTTGGCTGAATTTTGTTATTTGCTAGTAATTACAGGTGTGGGGGTTGTCACATTCTTTGATTTCCTGTCCTTGCCTATTTTAAGTGGTACAGTGTGAAATATTTTCTGCTTAAAAACCTCAGCTTTGGCTGGCTAAGAACTTGCTGTATTCAACTGGACGTATAAGAGAATTTAAGTACCTTTATCTGCTCTTTTTTTTTTCCAAAAATACAGTATTTAAATTGATTTTAACTGTGTGGAAGGAATATTAACTGAACTGGAAGTTTTCACTCTGCTCTTCAGTTAGTCCCACCCACCCTCCTTGTTTTTGTTTTGGTGTTAATCTTAGTGGCCTTGCAACTGCCTTGTAAATTCTTGTAAATTTGTGTTTGGATACTCCTTCTGGGCCCATCTCATTTGCTCACTCAACTGAGTGCAGTGAGATCATATTCTGATTTCAGGCACTCCTACTGTGTACAAAGAGAGCATCTGGGAAACAGAAAAAAAATAAGCTTGTTTCCTGCCTTTCATTTTAAGTGGTATAGACTATTTGTAGGCTTCTGAGCCCCCAAGCCCTTCTGTGTTGGAGGGAAGCCTTCTAGCTCAGTTTTTTTTTCTTATAACTAGCCAGTTTTCTAGTTTCAGAACTCAAATCTGTTTCTTTAATCTCAGCACTTGTTCAGAAAAAAAAAAAAATTTTCATCTGCTTTTACTGTACTTGTGTTTCTACCTACTTTTTTTTACTTTTGCATCATCTTAAAAGTACTCAATTGTATTTATTACTGCTTGGCATAACTCACTCTAAGCCTTTTGGTTTAAACACTTGGGCTTCGGACCAGTTGTTTTGCATTGAGAGGGTTTGTGGTCTGCACTGTAGTGGCAGAACAGGTAGCTTACATCCTTCTAGGTTGGGAACTGCTGATTGAGGGCTCAGTGTCTGTTATTCTAAAAGTGTATTAATTCTGGTTTAAGCACTTGGGCTTTCAGGCCAGTTATTTTACATTAAGAGGGTTCGTGGTCTGCACTCTTGTGGGAGGAGAGGCTGGACTCTGCCCTTTTGAGCTGGGAATTTCTGGTTGAAGGCTTATAGTGCATGCATATCTGAACTGCTTCTTACTGAAGTTGGTGCGCCTTGTTTGCTGTGGCATAGACTGGATTCGGGCCTGCTGGATCTAGCTTTGTTTGTGTAACTTGAGCACTAATCCAGGCATTCTCTAAAGTATTCAATTGTATTTATTACTGCTTGGTAGTAACTTGATTAAAGTGTAGCTATCATTCTAAGTCTTTTGGATTAAGTACTTGGGCTTCAGACCAGTTGTTTTACATTAGGAAGGTTTGTGGCATGCACTGTGGTGGCAGGACAGGTAGCTTTCATCCTTCAAAGTTGGGAACTGCTGATTGAGAGCCCAGTGTCTGTTATTCTTAAAGTGTATTAGTTCTGGTTTAAGCACTTGGGCTTCAGGCCAGTTATTTTACATTAAGAAGGTTTGTGGTCTGCAGTCTTGTGGGAGAAGAGGCTGGACTCTGCCCTTCTGAGCTGGGAATTTCTGGTTAAAGGTTTATAGTGCCTGAATATTTGAACTGTATCTTACTGAAAATGATACACCTTGTTTGCTGTAGCATAGACTAGATCCAGGCCTGCTAAATCTAGCTTTGTTTATATGCTTGTTGTTTGTTTGCTTGTTATTTCCCTGGAACGCTAATTCCACCTAATACGCGGCTTCTCAGCGCTTCTGTGGATCACTAGTGATATCTGCATTGCTTACTGTACTTATTTCCTTGTTTCACTTGAAAGAAAGTTACTGTTTGTCGTTTTTGCATTTAAGTTACCTGTAACACATTGCACTTAAGTTACCTGACACTTGCTCACTAAAGCAATTATATAAGTCAGCACTAAAAATTAAAAGCACTACACCCTCGCTCCCCACTGGCCCTGGTTTTCAATTATTAAGGAATATCCAATATTATTCTAGCATGTCCAAAGGTCAGTTGTCAATCTCCTCTCTGGTCCAGCTGGTGAATCTGGGAATCTTGAGGCAATGTTACAACTGCCTCATGTACACAGACACCCTCTCCTCCTCCCAACAAATTCCAACACATGTGAGAGATGCAACCATATAGCCAAACTGGAGGCTAAGCTCTCTCAACTCAGTACTGGCATAACCAGTCAGGAGGAGAAGGAAACCACACTCACTACAATTCCAGTCTCACATAGACTACCACGACAGCAAACCAAACACATAATCACACAAAAACATACTCGGAGGCTCTAAATAAAGATCTGCCGAAGCAGCAGAGACCTCCAAAGCAGACACCCAAGCAGCTGCTACCCCAAAACAAAACACGTGCAACACATATCTCACAAAGCCAGTGTGCCGAACAGTCACAGCCCTTAAGACTAAACAACACACCTGATACACTTGTAATAGGTGACTCTATCGTCAGGCACACTGACGTCCCGCTCACCAGGCTGAACAAGGAGAGGGTCACGGTGAGCAGCCTGTCGGGCGCTAGGATCTGCCACATAACACAAGCACTCAGGTCACTCCAAGGCAAGTACAAATATGACACCATCATTGTCCATGCTGGTGTGAATGACCTGAGACGTACCTCCCTGGCCTACATGAAAAGAGACATAAAGGAGCTCTCTGAGCATGTAGCCCAGGCCGGTATGACCCTGACCTTGAGTAGCATCTTACCCTCACCAAGAATGATGCCACAATATGAAGACAAGATGATCAATTTCAACAACTGGCTTAAGTATTGGTGTCATTCAAAGGGGATCCAATGCTTGTCAGCTTGGGATGATATGCTCGACAAACCACGATGCTTCGCTAGGGACGGCTTGCACCTGTCACCCCTGGGCTTTCGGATATTGGCAAAGGCTCCTGCTACCCCCATAGTGCCTTTTTTAGGCAAGGCTCAAAAGACAAATCCACCTCCATAGGTATCACAAGGGATAAGAAACTAAGAGTAATGCTACTCAACGCCAGAAGTCTAAAACTCAAGATGCATGCACTCAAAACTCTCCTTAGCATGGAGAACATCGATATCTGTGCAGTAACAGAAACCTGGTTCAGGGCTCCCGAGAGCACCCCAGCACTACCAGGTTATACCTCATACCATGCTTTTTGGCCCCAAAACTTGGACCGAACCACAAAAGGAGGGGGAGTATCGATATTCATCAAAGATACCCACACCTCCAGGTTGGTGGCAAAGTACAAAGCATCAGAGACTACCCTTGTGCAACTAACAGTGGGTAAAACTGCCTTCCAGTTTATAGCCTGCTACAGACCTCCCTCCCAAACCCAGGAACCCCACTCGGCCTTCCTGAGAACACTGGAAAATATGAAGGTCTCTCCAAACACCATTATATTGGGCGACTTCAACTACCCAAACATAGACTGGGAGCATTACTCTAGCTCCAACACCCTAGCCCAAAGGTTCCTAGAATTTATAAACTCAAATGCTATGGAACAACTTGTTACCACTCCCACAAGAGGGGAAAACATACTGGACCTGATCATCACCAACATGGGGACTCTATGCTCCAGACCAGAAGTGTATCCCTCACTGGTGAGATCAGACCATAAACTAATCTCACTGGATATTCACATCCCGACCCCACCCCCTGCCCAGAAAACCACAGTGAAAAACTTCTCTAAAGCAAACTTCACACTCCTCAAAACTGAGGTGGAATCCTTCAAAGCCCCCGGGCCTGTGGAAAATACGGCCCAGACCGCAGAATCCTTTATAAACGCATTCTATGAACACCTTCAGGAATGCATGGATCATGCGATCCCAAATAAAACCAAGACCCAATCCTCCAAAGGCAGACGTCCTGTCTGGTGAACCCAGCCATAAGCAAACTATACAATAGAAGGAGGAAGCTACTTAATGATAGAGCAAAATCCCAAAAAGGGAAGGCATCACTGATCAGTATTAGCAAAAAACTATGGGCACACATAAAATTGTCTAAGGCCAGCTTCGAGAGAAAAATTGCACAGGACACTAAGGATAATCACAAGGCTTTCTTTAGTTATGTTAGGAACCTGGGTGGTAATTCCCAGATATGCTCACAATTAGTCCAAAATGACAAAAAATACACCGAACCCACAGACATTGCCAACATCCTAGCTGACAGGTTCAGCGCAAACTTTTCCCCCCCCCCCAAAGGGCAAATATCTATCCCAGCAGAGTGCTGCCCCCTGACATCTCAGATGCTCAGGTAAGAGCCGCCCTCTCCAAAGCAAAAAACACAGCATCAGTGGGACCAGACGGTGTCCCGGGCTGCATCCTACATGAACTCCAAGAAGAGCTAAACCCAAACATAAAACTACTGTTCAATCTCAGCCTTACTACAGGATATGTGCCCAAAGAGTGGCGTACAGCAACAGTGGCCCCTCTCCATAAAGGTGGTGCCTCAATGGATCCTGGAAACTATTGCCCCATAAGCCTAACTAGCTTGGTCTGCAAAGCTATGGAAAGGATCATCATGGACCTCATAAATAAAGATATTGGGGACCTACAAACACTGGATCCTACCCAGTTCAGCTTTGTTAAGGGTAGATCCTGCCTCTTAAACCTGGTTGATTTCTTTGAAACAGTCACCAAGGCCATTGACGAGGGGAAGGTGGTCCACACAGCCTACCTGGACCTCGCAAAAGCCTTCGATACAATACCCCACTCGGGCATTATAGATAAGCTCACCAGCTTAAATATAAACCCCTATGTCACTAGATGGATTGCAAACTGGCTCAAGGACAGAACCCACATGGTTAGAATTGCTGGAGCCATGTCAGACTCCAAACCAGTTACAAGTGGTATCCCACAAGGCTCAGTCCTGGGACCTCTCTTGTTCGGTATATATTTCTCGGAGGTACAGGCCAACATGGAAGGACTGTGGCTGACCAAGTTTGCAGATGACTGCAAACTGGGTGCCATAATCGACTCTCCAGCCGACACAAGCATCCTCCAAAAGGGCCTCATAGAAACAGACAACTGGTGCCAGAGCCATGGCCTCAAGCTAAATGCCAAAAGTGTATAGTCATCCCCTTTGGCAAAAACAAAGTGCCCACAAATTACCACATAGGTGGTAATCCATTAAGTACAGAAGAAGTAATTAGGGACCTGGGGACCCAAGTTGATAGCAATCTCTCATTTGACAACCACGTGGCCAAAGTGGTTAGAAAAACATTTTATATAGCCCACCTAATCATGAAGGGATTCACATCTAGATCAGGGGACGTCATCGTGCCCCTTTACTCATCCCTCATCAGGCCCATAGTTGAGTACAATGCCCCTTTTGGGATGTACCTTACCAGACACCTGCAGCAACTGGAAAGACCCCAAAAGTACCTCACCAAGAGGATCAAAGGGCTCAAACAGATGCCATATGCTGCCCGGTTAAAGAAACTCCAGCTCTACTCAGTGATCTCTACCCAGCGATCTGTGCCTGACGTATAAAGCCATGTCCAACCCGGAATTAATGGACATGCTGCACCTCAGAAAATCCAAATCCCATCGAGCTACACGCTCGAGAGACTTGAACCTCAGCACTGAAATAAATAGGACATGCTGGAGGGACAGATTCATAACCCAGAGGCTCCCTTCACTCTGGAATAAAATCCCAGTCCAGGTTAGGCAGAGTCCCTCATTGACTCTCTTCAAGAGGAATCTTGATGAGTGGATGGGAGATCGTAGGTTTACCCCGGGTATCACTTCTGTGTCACTGTTAGACAGAGGCACAGTATACTAACCTCGAAAAAGGGCATAGCAAAATAAATTTAAAATGGGTGGTGAAAGCCGAACACATTCTGGCTAGGTTTATAAATGCCCTAGGGTAGATAGCCTAGTATGAACCTATGAACCTACAAGAGGGTAGTAGTGAGACTAGCTATGTTATATGGGTTGGAGACAGTGGCATTGACAAAAAGGCAGGAGTTAGAGCTGGATGTGGCAGAGTTAAAGATGTTATGATTTGCACTGGGTGTGACGAGGGTGGACAGGATTAGGAATAAGTATATTAGAGGGTCAGCCCAGTTTAGAAGTTTTGGAGACAAAGCCAGAGAGGCAAGATTACATTGGTTTGGACATGTGCTGAGGAGGGATGCTGAGTATATTGGGAAAAAGATGCTAAGGATGAAGCTACCAGGTAACAGGAAAAGAGGAAGGCCTAAGATAAGGTTTATGGAAGTGGTGAGAGAGGACATGCAGGTGGTTGGTGTGACAGACCAAGATGCAGAGGACAGGAAAAAATGGAAACAGATGATCCGTTGTGGCAAGCCCTAACGGGAACAGCTGAAAGAAGATGATGACATCAGGCTTGGACTTTAAGAATGTGTCACTGCCTTCTAAATAATTTATTTATTTATTTTATTTATTTTTACCTTTGTTAACTGGGTTAATCTGTCTGAGTTCTTAAAAGCCCTTTTTCAGCAGAGACCCGAGGAGAAAAGAAAAAAAAAGTTTTAAGTAAAAAAATGTCTTTTTTAAAATTTATCTCTTATGATTACTAAGTTGCTATGTAAACAAATGTATTAAAAGTGTACTGTATCTGAAGTTGCAACTATTTGTTTTTGTAGAGCTTTTCTCACCCGGCCTCTATTGAAAATGGGCATATATCTTGTTAGACTAGCCCAGTCAACAAATGTAAAATAAAAATAAAATAAATAACATCTGGGTGGTTCTGAGTACAGACCAAGGCAAACCTCCTCAAAACAATACTAGCAGCTATAGCCCTTGAAGTATCAACAGAGTCATGCACACACTGTGTACAGTTAGAAATGATTTGAACAACCGAAGAAATTAAATGATTTATTTATTTTTTCATTTACTGACATTAGATTACTGGGAAAGTCTCACTGGGTAGGAGCCCATTTTCAGTGGAAGCCTGGGAGAAAAGCTCCAGTGTTTTACAAAACATTTCAACAGTAATAATTTTGCAGTCTTCAAACCTAATTCAAAAACATCTACAGTTTAATTATACCAAATTAGATATATAATAAAAACATTGGTTAAGAATGGATACAAGTTATATGACAATGATTTAATGTTTAGAGATATTTTACCAGTTTATAGAAAAACTAAAGGTAAACTACAATAATACAAACAGGAATTGCAATACAAGGTGATAGGAAAGCAGGCTTATGGCATATTTAAACAGAAAACCGGGGGGAGAGAAAATTATAAAAGTGTAGGCTACAATTCGCACCACACGTTTCGGTCACAAAACCAAGACCGAAACATTAAAGGTGGAGGAGTGTCCATATTCACCAAGGATATTCATACCTCCAGGCTAGTTGCCCAACACAATGCATCTAAAATTCTCCAGGTGCAACTAACACTAGGTAAGACTGCAATCCAAATTGTAGCTTGCTACAGATCCCCCACCATGTCCCAAGATTCTCACTACACCTTTCTAAACATACTCGAAAATATTAAGATACAACCAAACACCTTAATACTGGGTGATTTCAACTACCCTGCCATTAACTGGGAAAACTACTTGGGTACCAACTCCTTTTCCTAACGGTTCTTGGAATTCATAAATTCCAACACCCTGGAACAACTAATCCATTGTCCCACCAGGGGAGCCAATACACTAGACCTGGTCATTACCAACATGGGAGATAGATGCTTCACACCAGTGGTCACCCCCTCATTGGTCAGGTCTGACCATAAGAAAATCACCTTTGACATCCACATCCCACCCCCACCCCCCAGTAAGGAAACCTCCTTAAAAAACTTCTCCAAAGCCAACTTCATGCTACTGAAGTCAGAAGTGACAAACTTGACAACACCCACGCAGATGGGATCTGGAAGTTCGACTGCAGAATCCTACACTAAGGCACTGTACGAGTACATCCACTCGTGCATGAATCGTGCCATCCCAAATAGAACCAAGATGCTCTTCTCCAAAAAAAGGAAGCCAATCTGGTGGTCCCCTGCTATAAACAAACTATACAACAGAAGGAAGAAACTGTTGCAGAAAAGAGAAAAATCCCAGGATGCAAAAAACTCCCTCACCAGCCTCTGTAAGAAGCTGAGATCCCTCATAAAATCCTCAAAAGCTAGTTACGAAAATAAAATTGCCAAATATTCCAAAGACAACCACAAGGCATTCTATAGTTATGTCAAGAATCCAAATGGCAATGCTCAGATCTGCTCTGAGCTACAACAGAATGGCATTAAATATACTAATCCCAAGGATATTGCCAATATCCTGGCAGATCGATTAAGTGCCAACTTCACCCCCCTCTCACCCCCTAAAGGGCCCATCTCAATACCAAAAGATTGCCAAATTCCGATAATCACAGCCACACAGGTAGAAACCACACTCTCCGCAGCTAAGAATACAGCATCCATGGGACCAGATGACATCCCAGGCTGTGTACTACATGAACTACAAAATTAACTGGCACCTCACATAAGTGTCATGTTTAATCATAGCCTCACCTCAGGCTTCGTGCCCACTGAGTGGCACACAGCTACAGTTATCCCGCTTCACAAGGGAGGATCCACCTTGGATCCCAGGAACTACCGTCCCATCAGTCTGACAAGCCTGATCTGCAAGGGCATGGAATGCATTATCATGGAACTTATAAACAAAGACATTATCAATCTTTAAACACTGGACCCCACCCAGTTTGGGTTTGTGAAGGGCCGATCTTGTCTCCTGAATCTGATTGACTTCTTTGAATCAGTCTCTAGAGCTGTGGACGAGGGTAAGGTGGTCCACACAGCCTATCTGGACCTCGCCAAGGCCTTCGACACCATCCCCCACTCTGGAATCATAGATAAACTTACTAAGCTGGGCATAAATCCCTACGTCACTCGATAGGTTGCCAACTGACTTACTGACAGAACCCAGGCTGTAAAAGTAGCCGACTTCAAATCCAGCTCCAGACAAGTGACAAGTGGAGTACCTCAGGGTTCAGTCCTGGGACCACTCTTATTTGGCGTCTACTTCTCTGAAGTACAGGCCAACACTAAGGGACTCTGGCTAACAAATTTGCAGATGACTGCAAACTGGGAGCCATTATTGAATCCCAAAATGATGTGGATATTCTACAAAAAGGCCTTACAGAAACAGATGCCTGGTGCCAGAGCCATGGGCTCAAGCTTAATGCCAAGAAATGTATAGTTATCCCCTTTGGAAAAAAAACATGTACCCATGAATTACCACATAGGTGGCAGGACGCTAAACATTGAAAGTGTGGTGAGAGACTTAGGGACACAGGTGGACAGTGGTCTCACTTTCAATAACCACATTGCCACAACAGTCAGGAAATCCTTCTATGTGGCACACTTCATCACTAAGGGCTTTTCATCCAGAAAAAAGGAGGTTATTGTCCCACTGTACTCATCCCTCATTAGACCCAGTATAGAGTATAATGCCCCATTTGGTATGTACCTCACAAGACATCTGCAACAGCTGGAATGGCCACAGAAATACCTCACTAAAAGAATCACAGGCCTAAAGCAGATGCCATATGCTGATCATCTAAAAAAACTCCAGCTATACTCTGTGGCATATTGTCTACTCAGAGGCAATCTCTGCTTAACATACAAGGCCATGTCAAACTCTGAGCTGTTGGACATGCTCCACTTAATGAAATCCCAATCCCTCAGAGCCACACGCTCCAGGGATCTAAACCTTGTCATCACAATGAACAAAACATGCTGGAGGGATAGGTTCCTGACCCAGAGACTCCCCATACCCTGGAATAGACTGCCCATACATGTCAAGCAGAGTGCCTCATTGGCCCTCTTCAAAAGGAACCTTGATGATTGGATGGGAGATAGGAAATTCACCCAGGGGATCATGTCAGTCGCCCTGCTAGACAGGGGCCCAGAGAAGTAAATACTGTGGGAAGAAATATCCAGGGAATTGTTATGGCTAGGCTTGCATAGGCCCCAGGGCCGATAGCCTATTACCAACCTATGAACCTATAAGTAAGGAAATGAGTGAAGAAGGGAGATTACAGAGATGTAAGGTAAAAACAGGTACTTGTTCAAAGCAGATTTTTCCTCACAAGAAGAAATTACAGATAAAACACTTCTCATACTTTCACAATTAGTCAGAATAAACCTTAACATATGAGCCTGACAATTAAAAGTTCTGACAATCAGAATTGCGGAAGCATACATCTTTTTTACCATACTTATCAATAATCTTCCTATCCTTATTACAAAGAGTAGGACTGGAAGTAACTAAGTGTTTAGCAGCAGAAGGACTGACTAAAGCTACAGCTGCTGGATCAGGTTTGGGAAGAGGGTATAAAAATTTAGTCTGAGGAACATCCTGTCTGCATTTTGAGGGGTAGCTGGCTTACTGTCAGGAAAACTGCAGGCGGTAACACACATCCTCCAAAGCTGACAGAAATGAAGGAATGGATGCAGGTTCTCGAAATTCCTTCTGTAACAGCCCATAGTATTTTCTGAGTGACTGAGAATCCTCAATGTTCTTCCATTGAAAACATTAACACATTCTATACATAGTCTCAAAGAAAGAGAACCCCCCACAAGGAGGGGCAAAAACTGAGCTGTCTTCTAATTCTAAATCAGAAATCTTTGGAAGAAACCCAATATTCATCCCTTCATTCTCCTTTCTAGATTCAGAATCTTGAATCTCTTCAGGAAAGGAAGTATCCTCTTTTTTTAACCAGAAACTAGTTTACAAGAAAGATCAATAGCTTGAATTAAACCCTGAGCCACATCCAGTAAATTATTCCTGTCTAAGAAATTTGAGGAGGATTAGACACGTGCTTAGTTTCCTTTTTCTTTTTGATGAGAAAATTGGAGCCCGTCATGTTACTAATGGCGGCAGCAGCAGCAGCCACAGGGATGGACACAACATTTTGATGCACTAAGAAAGCCTTCCCTGTTTTCTCTCCCAGGACCAACACGACTGGCTCTCCCTTGTTGACTTAGGGGGACCCCAGCAGCTGCAGAGGGCGTCGCTAATCCCTGGTCCATAGTGGCTGTATTTGCTATACCAGAGAGATCTGTGATAAAAGATGAGATGAGGTACAACCAATGGTCATAGCAGAGTCATCCACCTGTGAGTGAGGCAAATTCCTAGCGTGTTGTGATGGCAAAAGTTGTTTGCTTAACTTTTTCCTTTCGTAGCTGGAAGTAGGAATGATCATGGGACTTACTGATTGTTTCATGGTCAAATGAAAATGGTGCATTTTCTTCCGGAAAATAAGCAGAAAATGCCTGTAAAAAGTGAAAGTATTTAAAAAGACAAAGACAGTAAAAAGCACTTAAAACAATTTGCCAGCCCCCACAAAGTAAAATAAAGATAATTCCTCCAAAGCAAAAAAAAAGAAATGTTTTTCCTGTTATTTTAAACAACTTTTAAACTAACAGGAAAAAAGAGCTCTAATTTAAAAGTAAGGAACATTCTCATGACAGTCCATTAAAACACACACTTTCTGAAGAGGAAAGGCTTAATAATAAAAAATATTGAATGGAAGTTTTTTTCCCCAAAAGGGAACTTATCTGCCTTGCAAAGGGACAGCCTAAGCCGCAGCAGTAAAACTTTGAAGGGCTTGGCACCCAAACTCGTCTTTTAATCAGCCAGCTCAAGTTGCCAGAGAGTTTGGGCACTGGGAAGGTGCCCTGAAGCTTTGAAAGTTGGCTGGCTGACTGCTATATCCTTGGCAGGCTATAACCCATATAGCTAAGGCTACAGCATCAGTGATCAATGAGATGAACATCAGAGGGTCAACATAGGACTAATGCAGATAAGGAGGGATTAGGTTATGTGTCCAGTAGAAAAGCACTTGCAGTTAGATTTTTGATGAAGATGTCTTGAACTGAGCTCTGAACATGGGGAAAGAGGAGTCTTCTTTTAGCTGAGGGGAGTGGGATTGTCAGAGTTTGGGTACATGAATGGAGAAGGCACAGTCCCAGCAATGCAGTTTGGTTTCAAGTGAGGGGGTTAATTGGGAGTGGTTGAGGAGGTTATAAGAGGTGGTTTTGTTATGGAGTTTGGCTGCAAGAGGTATATTTTGCCTGAATGTGGTATATAAGAGCAATTCTTAGACTGGCTACTTAACATGCTATGTTATCTACATGCTAGTGGAATGTCATAGTGTCACATGTGTTGGAAAAACAACATGCAAAACAACCCAAAGAATTTAGTCAAATGTTGAAAGTACCCAGAGGCAAGGTAGGTCCTCCCATGAAGAAACTGTTTGCAGGATCAAATATATGTAGTGTGTGTGTGTGTGTGTGTGTGTGTGTGTGTGTGTGTGTGTGTGTGTGTGTGTGTGTGTGTGTGTGTGTGTGTCTGTGTGTATATATACACGTGTACACACACACACGTATATATATATATATATATATACATATATATATATATATATATATATATATATATATATATATATATATATATATATATATATATATATATATATATATCACTAATTCGAAATAGTGCATGGAATGCTCACTGCAGCGAAAGTGCACTTAATTGCAAGTGCACTTACACGAAGTTCAGTACAACGAACGGGTGTTGTACTGAACTTCTGTGCAGTACTCACGGACCTTTGGGTTAGGGCACGGGTCATAGTAAGGGGATAGCCCATAGGGTTATCCCCTTACCATGACCTGTGCCCTAACCCTAAGGTACGTGATGACTGCAGCGCAGTGAAGGACATAGCAATGTCATCCACTATGGTGCAATAGTCATGAACCTTAGGGTTAGGGCATGGGTTAGGGTAAGGGGATAGCTTTACTAACTATCCCCTTACCCTAACCTGTGCCCTAACCCTAAGGTCTGTGACTATCGCACCATAGTGGAGGACATACTTGTTTTTTATGTCCCCCACTATGCTGCGCTGTTTTCAGTGAAGTGCACTTACGCAAAGGTTCACTTTTGTTAAAGTGAACTTTTGCAGAAGTGCAGCTTTTTATTACAAGTTCGAAGTAGTGAACTTTTGTTCTTATAATAGGAATCCGTATATATATATATATATATATATATATATATATATATATATATATGTATGTATACATCATGTTGGTTGATATATGCAGATGGTTGACAGCTATGTGAGATCAATATTCCCTGAGGTAGAGGAATATGTCCTTTCCCAGTCAATTGTTTGATGTTCAAGTTAGTACTTATAATTAGGGGGTTTTGGAGGGGTGCAAGGGGGGCTTGGGGGCTTGGCCCCCTGCAAAACACTTTACCTTTCTTTGCACATTCTGAGGAATAGCCTCGGAGCATGCGCTGTATTGTGTTGACATAAAGGACATCAGCATTTTCTTGAATTGACTAGTACAGCAGATATTTTATATATTAATAAACACACACACACACACACACACACACACACACACATATATATATTGCTGTGCTGTGTTACAAAGAGCTCACCTGTTGGAGCCACAGACTCAAACTGTACACCAGAAAGCTATAGTACAAAGCCTAGCCCATTGACATATGAGACCTGTCCTTTAAGAATGAGAAGTATCTGTCGTATATCAAAGTAGAAGACGCACTGGTATTCCACTATGGAATATGATTGTTGCACTGCACAAAATGTCACTCTTACTCTAGTATGGGCTTTACAGTCTACTTGGCAAAGGCATGATTCATGAATTATTCTGTTACTCTGCCAACAGTGCTAGACAGATTAAATGTGGATTAGTAACTTATGTTAATTTGCAACAAGGAGGCAATATTTTAAATTATACCAAATGACAGTTACAGGATGAATGCAAGTAAACTATATTCACCAGTAAAGGACAGTTATATCCTTAATAGTTTTATATGCACAGATTCGATATGTCTTAAATATGCCTTAAAATACAAATGTTTTGATTTGCTGGCTGTACCTAAAATTGTTTAAATAATAATAAATGCAAGTTATGTGATAAGTTATTTAGTACTGGGCTTAGCCAAAATGAATTATCATCCATCATGAATTTTGTGTGCCCAACAATAGGGTTATAAGCTTGAAAGAAAAGCATTTATTTATTTATTTCACATTTGTTAAATGGGTTAGTCCAACTGAGTTTGCAATCAAACCCATTTTCAGTGGC
The DNA here is from genome assembly GCF_019279795.1 of Protopterus annectens. Classification (NCBI taxonomy): domain Eukaryota; kingdom Metazoa; phylum Chordata; order Ceratodontiformes; family Protopteridae; genus Protopterus; species Protopterus annectens. Next base: position 395,129,619 of record NC_056750.1, read on the forward strand.
GACCCGAGGGGAAAAGCCCCAGCAAACATAAGTAAAAATAAAGGGGCAATATACAAATATTAAATAACAATCATAATATAAAATAATTGTACAAAAGAAAAGGTTATTAACTATTTGCATTGATAGTAAGCAACCCATTTTCATTGGAGACCAAGGGGAAAGAGCTCCAGCAAATAGAAGCAAAGATAAACATACAGGACAAAAACTATTAAAAACAAACAAACAAAAAAAAAAACATTTGACAGAGATTACGTAGTTTAAACAGTCTACACTTTTAAATGAATCTATACTGTTTCGATTCAACTTGTCTGTGCTTTGTTCCTCTTTCTGTATGAATAGCATGTGTTAATGTAATGATGATCAGTGAAAAGGGCAAGTTGCACAATTCTTAGTTCTTTTTATTGTCTGTTCTTTTTAATGCATTTTTACAACATAGTATTTGCCAAAGTTTGCCAAAGCAGTTTTAGTGCTCATTTGGGGGTGTTGTTAAGTAAACATATGTATCAAACTGTTCTAGAAGTCTGGCTCAGATGAATGAGTTCATGCAAGGAATTCGTTCTTATGGGGTCTCAGAGGTTAACAGGCAATGCTACAAGGTCATTCTTTGGAAACAGTGTTGTGGATGAAAAAGTGTCACTTGTCAAGAATTCAGTGCCATAAATTACACTTGCCATGTATCACCTTTGCACACCATGCCTTAATAAACAAAGGAAGACATGGAACTATGATTAAAAGGACATTTCTGTTTAAGGTAAACTTCTGAAGGCTAAGCATGATGCAACAAATATGTCACTGGAAACGTGGGTGGAGTGTAAAACAACACAGTGTTACACAAGGCTGTGATCATATATCACTCCAGCATCGAATTCAGTTTAGGTAAAAAATAATGTAGTTCTACATTTACTGCTTGTAAATTACTAACTTCTTATTAAATAAAAAAAGCCATAAGAATATTCAACAAAATTAATGCAGGATGAGTGCAAATAGCTCTGCACTACAGCAAAGTGCTTGCAAGTCAAGTTGTTCATTTTAATGACTCACAGTTTACGTTGCAGAGAATTAATTTTTAACCCCTTGAGTTCTGGACTTCATTTTTTCATTGTCAGTTAATAGTCTGAGCACAGGGTTTCAAATGCCTTTTTTGTTAATTTACTTTGCATGACTAACAGTGTACAATTCCATAAATTAGCTACATTAAAATAAATAAATAAAAATCACGGTAATTGCAGTGCAATGTAATACTCAGATTTATGTATTTGTGGGTATCTTGATGCATATAAGCCACGAATAAAATCATACAGTACTAAATAATTTGTATTTTAAAGCTGTTTCTAATTATGAAATCCCAATCCCTTTGCACCGCATGCTCCAGGGGCCTAAACCTCATTGCCATAATCCACAGAACATGCTGGAGGGATAGGTTCATAACCCAGAGACTGCCCATGCTCTGGAATAGACTTCCCATACATGTTAAGCAGAGCACCTTACTGGCCCTTTTCAAGAGAAATCTTGATGAGTGGATGGGAAATAGAAAGTTCACCCCAGGGATCACTCCAGTGGTTCTACTTGATAGAGGCACCGGGAACTAATGGCGGCATGATGCCAGGGCACTTCCATGGGCTAGGCTTGTAAAGGCTCCAGGGCCGTGCTTAGTATACACCTATGAACCTATGATTGACAAAGACGTGACAGAAGTTGCACATGACTTAGCCAGATAAATGACATTTCATAAACAAGATGGGTCAATGCCATTTCTTAGAGTAATATTCAAAGTAATAAGAAATAAACATTAGATTTGCAAAGTATGACATGCATATTATATATTTTCAGTGAGAAAGTTATCCGATACTCCTTTGGAGGCCATCTTAGATTTTTAGCAAGCTTTCTTTGTCAACATGCAGAAGAGTTCATGATGCAGACAATTGCTTTATTTAAAATAATTCAGCATGTCTTTTCTTCATCCATAAGCAGAACTCTTAGATAATTAACTATATTTACTGGATATGCCACAGTTTATGCATGCAATGCAACAGTTAAGTCTGGCCTAATCCTAATACATTTCCTGTGAAGAACTAGGGTCAATTGACACAGCTGCAAAAAGTGCTGGCTGGGAATTATGACTTCCTTAAAGAATAGGGAATAGTGTGTTCCATACTTGAAGAGTCAACCCTGAAAAGGCTTTGTTTCTCAAAGAGTTATAGGACCTTGGAAGAGTGAGAATTGGGGCTTTGGGGGATAAGCCCAGGACTTCTGTAAGGAAATGTCCAAGAGCCAGGTAATCCATCTGAGTGAGGAATTTGTGTGTGTGTATAAGTGTGTGTGTATGAATAACACGTGTAAACTTAGACCTTATCACATATAAATCACCCAAATATATTACAGAATTTTCTCTACTGCTCACATATTTGGAGTAAGGAAAAGAATGCTTCTACTGTTACAAGACTTGAAGGTGTTTTCTCTTAGTTTTCATAGAATCAGAAGCGAACAGGACTTAATAGTGCATATTAGTAGAAAGAAGCCTCTAACTATAATCTATAGAATTTGAGGAGCAGGAAGAGATGTCTCCATGTGTTTCTGAGACTGTAATAAGGATGAATCCAATGCATATGCAAAGACTATCTTTATTGTGTAGGCTAGTAGAAGACGCATTGAGATGCTTTATGATGTTGACTTTGGTATGAAGCAGTAGTGCCAGTAATTAAAGAGGTGACCATTTCGCTGCTGACTATATAGCCTTCTGACTTAACAAAAGGATTGGAATAATTTAGGCCATGATGATGTCCAAAAAAATTGTAATATTTATGTACTATTTCAATAGCTGAAGGAGCAGGCTGAGAAGAGTGTATTCTCATCAGAAGCCTCACTCAGAATGAAGAGGAAGACTGGGAGATCACATGGCATACATTTATTAATTTTAAGTCTCACTTAAAATTCTGAGAACTAATATAGATGTATATATAATTCTAGAAATGCTGTCATCTTGCAGGGTGTAGAGACTGTGATGACTTCTTTAATATGCTTCATATGTTTCTTAATGTTGTGTGACAATGTGCTTAGGCGAGAAAGAGCACCTCTAATGAAATCCACTTTCAGTAATGCTGTACAATGATGGCAGTTTATGAAAAAATGCATTTTATTGAAAACATACAAACCTTTCTGAAAAGTGGGATCAAGACAATTCATTGCAACTAGATTCTGATTGTCTGGGTAGGACAGGAAAATAAAGTTGCATAAGCCCTACTTACCTGTAACAGTAGATATTCAAAAATTGCACTGCCTCATTGCCTCTGTGGCATCTTGGGTTATCTGTCAAGGATAACCCATAACCTGGACAGCTTTCAAAAGCTCTGACTACCCCCCCCCCCCCCCGCTTCCTGTGACAGCTGATTTACTGAACATATCCTGAGAGGGAAGCCATTTGCTGTAACAGAAAGTAAGTGTTCAGGCTTTTTCATTTCCGCAAAGAAGAAGAAATACATGTCATCAGAATCATCTAGCAAGAGTAAATTCACAGCCAGCCACAGTACTGAATCAAACAGATTGAAACCCACCTCAGCTATGTGCAGTCTGGGGAATGGTAGATGGGTTCTGCCATTGAGGCAGTGAGGAACTCAAAACATCTACTGTTACAGGTAAGTAGAGCTTGCACAGCTATACTATGTTCATCACTTCCACTGCATCAGTGGCATTTTGGGTAGATCAGAATTACCCTACCTGAGAGGTAGAAGGATAAAGATCCAGAAGTCCCTAGGGAATGGTTCTAGCAAAGCCTGCTCTGGACCTTGAAAAGGAATCCAGTTTGTCGTACATTGTGAAGATATGAACAGAGACCAGGTTGCTGCCTCTAGAATGCGTCTAGAGTCCACCCATTTCCAATATGTCATAGAAGAGGATAAAGCCCTAATCTAATCTAGTGAGCCTTAACCTTGCCTTGAAGAAATTTACCATGGTGGGAGTAACAGAAAACAATTGAAAAGGACAACCACACACACACGCATTTCCTTACAGACAGGTTGACCTCTCTTAACCTCATTATAGGAGGCAAATAGCTGTTCAGCATTTCTAAAGGGCTTTGTTTCCTCCCATATATTTTTGGATCAGGACAGAACACTGGGAGAATTGCAGGTTGATTCAAGGTAAATTCAGAAACAACTTCAAGCATGAATGATGGATTAATGCATAACACAACCCTATCCTTGTGAAAAATCAGATAGGTTTGGCCCACAGTGAGAGCTTGCAGCTCACAGACTCACCTTGCAGATGTCAGAGAATCAGTAAATTACTATTCCATGTAATCAACTGTAAATAAGCCTGAGAAGCAGATTTAAAAGGAGGTAGAATCAATTTTTCAAGAACAAAGTTGAGATCCTAGGGAGCTGTAATTTGCTTTTGAGGTTGGCTCATGTGCATCACTCCTTTCACAAACTGTTGGCCCACTAAAAGAGATGAAAGAGGGGGATTCAGGGGCAGACAAGCTGAGATGGCTGCACAATGCACTTTGATAGAAGCAAATGAGAAACCATCTCTAACCAGCTCAAACAAATATTTCAAAACCAGAAGGGTCAAAACCCTTTTGGGACCTCTTTTTATGGGTTATATATTACCTAGAAAACCTTTTCTACTTGTAAACATAAGATTTTTCTAGTTGCATGATTTCTAATCTCCTTAAATACCTACTGCACGTTCTCATTGGACAAGTGCCTAAAATATATCAAAATAGTCATCCTGGCTGTCAGTTGCAATTTTTCCAAGTTGGGGTGTACCATTCACCTCTGATGCTGTTTCAGCAAATCCAGTCTTGTGAGGAAGCTTCTTGTAATTGCCCTTGGCCAATTCCATTAAAGGGGAGAACCAATTTTGCCTGGGTCAAATCGGGGTTATCACAATTATCTTTGGTAATTCATTCTGAATCTTCAGAAGTACCATTGGAATCACTGGAAAGGGTGGAAGTGCATACAGGAATACTCCTGATCATTGCTTTTCCAAGCATGACTGCAAGTATATCTTGGATAGAATTTTTCAGTTCTCTATTTTGAAAGGAGTTGAACAGGTCTGCTTGAAGTGTTCTCCACATCTGGATCAAGTCCAGGAAGACCTTTGCATGCATCTTCTACTTGTGAGGGTCTTTCCATGATCTGCTTAGTCTGTTTGCCACTGTGTTTTGTTCTGATGGAATGTACCAGGACTGAAGAGTCAGGGAATACTGCAGAGTCAGCTCCCAGGCCACCACTGCCATCTGGCAAAGAGGGTATGACCTTGTATCCCCTTGTTTATTCAGGTACAACATTATGGTAGTGTTGTCTATGACCATTTTAAAAAGACCCAGAGTCCATAAGTGGTGAAGAACTTAAAGACATAAATCACTGCAAGCATCTCTTTTACATTTATTTGCTTTGGCATGTTCTGATGACATGACAAGCTTTGCACTTGGACTCCCATGGACACTGGTCTCCACACAAAATCTGTAAAGTTCATATGAACAGATTGAACTAGGGTATGAAGAGAAAAAAAAAGAGTCCTGCATTCAGAGACAGTTGATCCCTCACCACTGCAGTTCCTGTTTCACAAATCTCAGTATCGGTGTCTAGAAATCCAACAGATGAAGGTGCTGGGTCCAACAATTCTTCAAGTACCATTGAATTTTTCTCATGTGTACTCTGATCATTGATGCCATTAGGCCTAGAATTTTGAGGAACACTCATTCTTAGGCCACTTCTAGAAGAGAGAAATCCCCCCCCAAAAAATGTCTGATAAGTCAGAACTTTGTCTTCTGACAGGAAGTACATAGTTTTTACTGTGTCTTTTCAACACCCCAGGAAAATAATTCATTAAGAGGATGCGAAGGACCTTTGAAGGTTCAGTTAGAAGCCCAGATGGGAAAGGAGGGATATGACCTTGTCTAAGGACTCCAAGCATCTGGGTACAGAATCTGCACAAATCAACAAATTGTCTAAATAAAGAAAAATCTTGATACCTAAGATTGTGCAATATGCAACCACTAGAACCATACATTTTGTAAACACTCATGATGCAGTAGATAGCCGAAAGGATAATACAGCAAACTAGTAATGTAAGTGAGACCCAAGTAATAATATGATGATAAGCATCATGAAACAGTGGTCAGAAAGCAGTGTGAGGACTGAATGTAAGGTGAGCATTTTGAATTTCATAACTATACAAAGGTGTTTAGAAAGGACAAATCTAAGATGGGTGTCCTGGAGCGCTCCATTTTGGTACCAAAAATATTCTGGAGTAAAATCCATTGTCTTTATGTTCTGCAGGCACTTTTTCTTTGACCTCTGCTTCTACCATGTGATGGAGCATGGGGGTGAACAACTCTGTCAGGTCTGGTAGTTGTGAAGGAAATTTCCCTGAAAGGAGGAGGATTTTATATCCACTGCAAAGTGTATTCTCTCCGAATTATTCACAGACCCCATTTGACTGTGGCTATTTGAGGCCAGGCTGCAGGGCTGAGAGAGTGTCTGGGGGAAGAAGAAAGAGAAGAAAGTTCAGGGGGTGATCGTGGTGCTCTGTGACTGTGCATAGTCATTCCTTTGCAGGGGGTTGATTCTTTTCTGGAAAGGACCCCTCTTTTTGCCTTTGAAGAATTATCCTCCTGCCATTTGCTTTTGGATCCCTGACTTTTGTTTGGCTGGGATTTTTGTTTGTTCTGCCCCTTGAAGGAAGATGCCTTGTTTGGAGAGAACTTTGGTACATTAAATTTCTTAGATACTCTGTGCATTAATTTTCCTCTGTCATTCCACTGTTTGAGAATCTGTGTAACAGAGGGCCCAAACACCAATTCAGAACTTTAAAGCTGCATTAAAAGTTTCATTTTTTAAATCATCAGAGAACTTCTGATTATGTAACCAAGCATACCATCTTAATACAATAGAAAAAGCAGAATTTCTTGAGACTGTATCTGCACATTCAAGCCCACCTCTCAAAACTGAAAACTGAGTCAAATTAGAAACTGTTTCATTCATATAAGACTTTAGCTTTGCAGGTAAGGATGCAGCAAAATCATCCAAACTGTAAAATAAATTTCCACACACAGCCTTCATATTTTAACATTCTAAAGGATAGATTACTAAAAAGAGACATCCCTTTTTCCCCCGAGGATCTATTTATTTTCCCTCTTGATCGAGGGCATTGGATTACAGGAAGCCATGGACTTTTTTTTTATTTGAGCAGGCTGCTCAGAAAATTGCAGCTGCGTCTGCAGTCAAATGATAAAAGAGACCTGTTATATGCAAGGAGTATATTTTCTCTGAGCCGTTTTAAGGATTGCTGGAATAGATACTGGTGTCCTGCAGGCAGCTTTATGAGCATCTTCCAAGGTTGGTAAGAGAGGGGAAATAGCCACAGAATTGGGCATCTCGTCTTCCATAAGGTCATATACCCAGCCTTTGCTCTAGGGTAGTTCCTGACTGCTCCCATGCAAAAACATTGTTAAATCTAGCAATCATCTGACGTAAAATGAACACTTGTTTAAGCTCAGATTCATCTTCCAAAGAATCAGAGTGACTGGACTTAGTGTCATGTAGGAAACCACAATTGTCCTAATCAGATTCCTCATCATTCTCTGAAACATCAGAAAGGTTTCTAGCCAGACTAGCAATACAGCCATGGGTATGAACACAATCCCCAGAATTACCTGACTGGAGAAGTTACAAACACCTATAACCAGATTATCATCAGTATGATAAAGCTTCCTTTCTTTTCTTGTGAACTTCAAAACTAGATAAAATATCTGGGGACAGTGTATTATCTTTGGAAAGGAGTCTCTTACCCCAAACTACTCCTGTACCTACAGAGTTTGGTTCTCTAATTCCTGAGCAGGTGCTGGGCAGCCCCAGAGGATGTGTCTAAAACCTGTTCCACAGTGGCCAGCAAAGCTACACTAGAGGGAGATGGGGCAAAAGGTAAATGGTCATATGGCAAAACAGTGGCCCCGACAGAATCACTAACCATAGGCTGAGGCGTAGTTTTCTTTTTTTTTCTTTTTAGGTGCAACAGGATTTGCGGGGGGGGGTGGGGGTGCTACCAGAGTTAGGATCCATAACGTCAGCGTAGAGAACACCAGACAGAATAATAAACTGACAGTACTGGATAATGTATCACAATAAACACTTACTGTTTCTTGTACTGAGTGTGTCCCACACAGCTAATCTCTGCCAAAGTGTCCTATTAGCACAAAACATTTTTGAAATGTATTCAGAATTGTTTTACAACTGACAGAAGTTAAAGAATTTCCAGTATACAAAGTCCAAACACCAAAGCAACCAGTGTGCCAACCCCCTGTTAAAAATTAGCTCCACACACTTTAACCTGCTGTAAAATAATGTTTAATAGTAATTTAAACTATATTTTCTTGTCAGAGATAGTAAAATTCCTCCAGTATATTCAAATAACTTCATTCGGGCTAAAATAGTAATCCAAAGTTAAAAACACACAGAACAGAGTCATATACATATATATCTATATCTATATATATCTATATCTATATCTATATATATATATATATATATATATATATATATATATATATATATATATATATATATATGGGTCCCCTTGACTTCATCAACATGCCGAAATACCGAAGCTAAGAAGACCGACACGAGAAGACCGATGAGACAGATGATCGACAATGTGAAATCCTGACAGCCGAAACACCGACATGGGCAACGTGTGAGCGTGAGTCGGTAAGTGTGCGATAGTGAGGGATTTAGTGCTAGTTAGCGGACAGGTAAGTGTGCGATAGTGAGGGATTTAGCATTAGGGAGCGGACAGGTAAGTGTGAGATAGTGTGGGATTTAGGGTTAGGGTGCGGGAAAGGTGAGTGTGCGGTAGTGACGGACTTTAGGTGTAGTGGCGGGTTAAGTGAGTTAGTGTTAGGGTCCAGGTAGAGTAAGTGTGCGATAGTGATGGAATGTAGGTTTAGTGGCGGGTTAAGTGAGTTAGGGTTAGGGTGCGGGTAGGGTAAGTGTGCGGTAGTGTCGGACCTTAGGGTTAAGGTTTGGGTTAGGGTTAGTGCATGTATAGTTGTGTGTTATGTGTAGTTTACGTTTTGTGTGTCGGTGTTTTGGGTGTCGGTGTTATGGTGTTCGGTTTTGTGAGTTGTCGGTTTTGTGCGTTTTCGGTATTTTGGTGTCGTTGTTTTGCATGTCGGGTTTGTGGCATGTCGGTGTTGTGATAGGGATCCATATATATATATATATATATATATATATATATATATATATATATATATATATATATATATATATATATGGGAGTCCTTCATTTGTTCGAACTGTCAAATGTTTGAAACTCATATGGCCGACACCATATGAGCGAACATTTGAAAGGCCGACAAATGATAGCAGAGATTCTGCTACAGTGCGGGACTGAGAGATTCCTCTTTCCTGCACTGTAGTGCGATCTTGGAGTGAGAATATTTAAGTAGCAGGGGGTGTGGGGGTGCAGGGGGGCTTGCCCCCCTGCGTAACACAGTTTTACTGTGTTTACAGGTAGGTAACTGGTGCTATTTCAGGATGTCGGTCTTTCAGAATGTCGATCATATGGTGTCAGCCATATGAAAGTCAGCATATTCTGAACGGTCGACATTCTGAAGTAGCCCTATATATATGTGGGTATATATATATATATATATATATATATATATATATATATATATATAGATATAGATATATATAGATATATATATATATATATATATATATATATATATATATATATATATATATATAGATATATATATAGATATATATATAGTAAAAAGTGTAGAAATGTTGAAAAAAACCCAAGTTCTGCAATACTTTCCCATCAAAATATGAAAATAAAGCAGTAAGGACTGGTATGATTAATTTGTGCTTCTGACTGCACAAGACCGCCCCAAGTTTCTAACAGCACACATACACACTGTACTTCTGAGAGAAATGCTGTTCTCAAAAACAATAAAAGCAAGCATTTGTAAAAGATATAAACCAAATAAACACTGCTGCAATCAGAAATTCTGACTGTAATTACTGTAAACACTGACATAAAATATTTAAAAAATATTTTTTAAATAAACATAAAAACAGAGAAAGAATAAAAAATCGAATAATAACATGATAGGAAGTGGGGCCCTGATGGGGCTTAAGTGAGCAGTAAATTGGAAAAATCAGCAATGGATCCTTTGAAGAGTTATAAGACTTTCTTCTTTGAATGGCAGAAAAAGAGTGAACACCAACTTTCTGTTCAGCTAAGGGCTTTCCTCTCAGGATATATTCTCTGGAAGAGAGAGGGAAGGGGAGTCTGTGTTTTTTGAAAGATAGCTAGTACTGGGTTACTTTAGCAGATAACCCAAAATGCTACTGAAGCAGTAGGAATTATGAACATAATAGGTAACAAAGAGTCTTATTTGCAAGTAAGTCATCTGTGTCCAAATTTCTACCAATGTAGAAATAAAGCAGTAAGGACTGGTATGATTAATTTGTGCTTCTGACTGCACAAGACCGCCCCAAGTTTCTAACAGCACACATACACACTGTACTTCTGAGAGAAATGCTGTTCTCAAAAACAATAAAAGCAAGCATTTGTAAAAGATATAAACCAAATAAACACTGCTGCAATCAGAAATTCTGACTGTAATTACTGTAAACACTGACATAAAATATTTAAAAAATATTTTTTAAATAAACATAAAAACAGAGAAAGAATAAAAAATCGAATAATAACATGATAGGAAGTGGGGCCCTGATGGGGCTTAAGTGAGCAGTAAATTGGAAAAATCAGCAATGGATCCTTTGAAGAGTTATAAGACTTTCTTCTTTGAATGGCAGAAAAAGAGTGAACACCAACTTTCTGTTCAGCTAAGGGCTTTCCTCTCAGGATATATTCTCTGGAAGAGAGAGGGAAGGGGAGTCTGTGTTTTTTGAAAGATAGCTAGTACTGGGTTACTTTAGCAGATAACCCAAAATGCTACTGAAGCAGTAGGAATTATGAACATAATAGGTAACAAAGAGTCTTATTTGCAAGTAAGTCATCTGTGTCCAAATTTCTACCAATGTAGAAATGATACTTCTAGCAGATAGCTGGCATTGGTAAAAACTGTATATTTTGCTAGTCTGCTGGGCCCTAAAAAAGTTTTTTTTTATTTATTGTGTTTTAATTCAGTATTCCTTTATAATGTGTGTGTGGGTATGTGTCTGTGTATGGGTATGTATGTATATATACACACGTATTCTCTCTCTGACACTTGCAAATGAATAAAATGACATTAAATTCCCTGCAGCTTGCTTTTGCTTTATTAAATTATGTCGCTTATTCCTAGTCCATATAGTCTTTTTCCTTCATAAGCTTTTTTTCAACAACTGAAGAGATGGGTTCACCCATGGATACCACAAGAAGGGCAACTCTAAAATCAGATTGACTGTATACTTTGAACTGAAGTTAGAAGAGCTGTCAGCAAGACCTGAAGCTGTCCGTGGCTAAGACTGCAATTTACAACCATTTAACATAAACCAGGAAAAGCGTCCAGTCTGACTTGTTATGAGCTTGGCAGTATTACACATGAATATGTAATGGACGTGAAGAATAAAGTTATAGAATAAACCTGATGGACAGAGTACCTGAGGAGCAGTGGGTACAAATGCTTGGCACTGCCTAGGAGGCAGTAACAAAATACTTAATATAGAAAGGAGAGTAAGCTGGTAAAATTGTTGTTTGTGGAAGTGGTAGAATACAGTAAAGAAAGAAAGTGTAAATTGCAGTACAGATAGAGAATAATAAATCAAATGCAGATTTTCAGTGAATAGCTCAAAAAGATAAGGAGGGATATATAAGTGAGCAGTGGAAAGACATGGAAGAAGGTAAATGAAAGGGAAAGGCAAGAACACTTTTCCAGAAAACTGGTGATGATAAAAGACAAAGATGGGAGGGATATAACAGAGCAGATGACATTACGAAAACAAGGCAGCAAAATACAAAGAACTATATAAGAAATAGCATGATATCATTGATAGATACAATGTTATGTTCACCGATTTAGATCTGAAAGTCATCTGCAGTAAAGTTAAATTGACCATAGAAAGCCTTACTAATAACAAAGTAGCAGAAAGTGATGGAATTTCAGATGAGCTGTTTAAATTTTTGCAGAAGCATGCTGTTAAAGTGTTTCTCGTAACCTGCAAGAAAAATTAGAAAACACAGTAGAAACTACTAGATTAAAAGGAGTCAGTATATATTCCAATCCCAAAAAGAAGCCAGTTTTAAAGAGTCTGAGATAATCAAACAATTCCAATTGTTTCACATGCTAGCAAGGTAACAACCTTTAAGCTAGATTACAACAATATACAGACCAAAAACGGACAGTTGTAAAACTTTTTTTTGGAAGAGGCAGAAACATCATATTGCCAACATCCACTAGATAATAAGAGAATGTGAAGGAGGTCCAAGAAAAAAGAAGCAAACATTTGCTTCTGTTTTATCGACCAATCTAAATAACAAAGACTAGCATAGGTGCTTTTTGTCACCTTATTTGTCTTCTGAATAACCTTCTGTGTGGAGTCTGCATGTCCTCCCCGCGGTCGAGTGGCCTCCGAAAGACATGCGTGAATGGGAGTGCCTTTGCTGAAGGTTGGGCGTCGGGCTGGCAACTCGGCACCATAAAAAATCTACTGCCAATCATTAGTGGACCGGAGTTCCTCTGTGGCGACCCCTAACTGGGAAAAGCTGAAAAGACAAACATTTGTCTTCTGAATAATCTGTATGCAGACAAAGATGAGTATAGTTGAGTAAGTAAACTTACAATGAGGAACCTTGTTTGCAGACAGAAAAGTCAAAAAGCTTTTTATTTTGAACAAACCAAAAGCGTTTTCAGACCACTGCAGCTTCTTCAGAGAAACAAGTTAGACAAAAAACACTCACTTTAAAAATACTACATCAGGAAATGACATATTCCTGTTTCCTGTTACCAAACAGTTGTATTTTTCTTTCTTTCTTTCTTCCTTATTCCTGCATGGTTACAGCACAAATAGAATGTTTAATAAACTAAGCCTGAGCAAATATGAGTAGTATTTATCCCTTATACACACCTCATATAAGGCAAATTTGTTTTTAATGTTTTAAGTGAGTATTAGAGTACATTTTTCGATAGATCTACTTACATATTTTGTATAGTAGTTTATTGTAAATAGTAATGACATCTGTTTTTTGTCATCCACATTATTGTTAAGTCGCTGAGATCTCTTTTTTCATATAATTGAATCCATTTCTTATTGTTGTGTGCTACTTTTAAAAATGATTCTAAATGTGGGATGTCTTTAACTTTTTAGCACTTTGTATGTGTTTTTAAATACAACTGTTTGGTAACAGGAAACAGGAATATGTCATTTCCTGATGTAGTATTTTTAAAGTGAGTGTTTTTTGTCTAACTTGTTTCTCTGAAGAAGCTGCAGTGGTCTGTGGTAGCGCTCTTTGGTTTGTTCAAAATAAAAGCGTTAAGCTTTTGACTCGGAGGCGTTTTTGTCTGCAAACAAGGTTCCTCATTGTGTACTTTTTGGTCTGACTTGTTTGAAAGCAGTTTGAGTAAGTAAACTTATTATAACAGTAGATGTATGAATGATCACTGCTGCAGTAGCCTTAGCTATATGGATTATAGCCTGCTAAGTATATAACAGGCAGCCAGCTTACAAAGCTTCAAGGCACCATCCACATGTCCAAACTATCAGTAAACTCGATCTGAACTGATTAAAAAGACCAAGTTTGGGCACCAAGCCCTTCAGAGCTTTCATGCCAACTGAGGGGAGAAGGCTAAACCCTGAAACAGCAATGCTCATGACAACAAAATATATGTATTCACACCCTAGCATAAATAGCACACCAAAAAAACAAGGGGGGATGTCTACTGCAGCAGTGATCATTCAAATATCTACTGTTATGGTAAGTTTACTTACACAGTTATACCATGTTCATCATACTGGTCACTGCTACAGTAGCCTTAGCTATATGGGTAGATTACCATAGAGTATTACATCTGAGAGGTGAAAGGAGAATGGTCTTAGAAAAGCCTGATCTAGAAAAAGAATCAACCTTATAGTGTTTTGTAAAAGTATGTACAGAGGGCCAAGTTGCTGCTTCTAGAATCTAACCCTAATACAAAAAGTCATAGATGATGCCAATGCCTGATAGAGTGGGACTTGACCATGCCTAGAACAGTTTTGTTATGGTGAGTATAAAAAATGTAATAGCCTTAGATGACCATATGATTAAACATATACTCTGTTTTGACACAGGTTATTCCTTATTCTTACCTTGAAAAGAAATGAAAAATTGATCTGAAAGATTTATTTCTGCTAAGATAGTACCTGTGTTGACTGTGGGCATCCAATGTATGGAGTATCCTTTCTCCCCAGTTTTTAGGTTCAGGAAAGAAAATGGAGAGAGATATTTCAGCTTAAAGTAAACTTTGATACCACTTTAGGCATAAAAGAAGAATTAGTTATCAAAGAAACCTTGTTTCTGTAAAAAAAATGAGGTAGGATTATAGGCTCATAGGTGTGTACTAGGCTAATGGCCCTGGAGCTTTTGCAAGCCTAGCCCATAGAATTACCCTGGCATTGTGCCACCCGACCTTAGTTCCCCAGTGCCTCCGTCGAGTAGAGCCATTGGAATGATCCCCGGGGTGATTTTTCTATTTCCCATCCACTCATCAAGATTTCTCTTGAGGAGGGCCATTGAGGTGCTCTGTTTGACATTTATGGGAAGTCTATTCCATAGCATGGGCAGTCTCTAGGTTATGAATCTGTCCCTAAAGCTTGCTCTGTTAATTGTGATAATGAGGTTGAGGTCTCTGGAGCATGTGGTGTGGAGGGATTGGGATTTCTTTAGATGTAGCATTTCTAACAGATTTGGGTCAGACACAGCTTTGTAAGTCAAGCAGAGATCACCTCTAAGTAGGTGATATGAGACAGAATAGTTGGAGTTTTTTGAGTCTGTCCATATAGGACAAGTGTTTGAGGCCTAGGATCCTCTTTGTGAGGTACCTTTGCTGCCTCTCCAGTTGTTGCAGGTGTCTAGTGAGGTACATGCCAAATGGGGCATTGTACTCGATAATTGGCCTAATGAGAGAAGAGAAGAGGGAGACAATGACCTTTTTCTTTGTGGATGCAAAACCCTTAGTACTGAGATGTGCCACATAGAAGGACTTTCTGACCACAGTGGCAATGTGGTGGTCAAAAGAGAGGTTGCTGTCAACCTGTGTTCACAGATCTCTTATAACGCCTTCTGTGTTCAGTGGACTACCATCGATGTGGTAATTCATGGGAACCAGGTTTTTCCCAAAGGGGATGGCACATTTTTTGGCATTGAGCTTAAGGCCATGGTTCTGACACCAGTTGTTGGTCTTAGTGAGTCCTTTCTGTAGGATATCAACATCACTTGGGAAGTTAATAATAGCTCCCAACTTGCAATCATCTGCAAACTTTGTCAGCCAGAGTCCCTTTGTGTTGGTCTGGACTTCAGAGAAGTAGATATCAAACAGGAGAGGACCCAGGACCAAACCCTGTGGGACTCCACTCGTGACTGGTCGGCAGTCTGACTTGGAGTCAGCTACTTTCACGCTATGGGTTCTATCTGTGAGCCAGTTTGCAACCCAAGTAGCTCAGAACAAATCTGGATATTGTCATGGAGATTCTTTACATAACTATAGAAGGCCTTGTGGTTGTCTTTACTATCTACTGCAATTCTGTTTTGATAGCTAGCTTTAGAGGATTTGTTGAGGCTGATAAGGGTGTTTTTCCAGTCTTGGGACTTCACCTTATTCCACATCAGTTTCCTCATTCTTTTGTAGAGTTTGTTTATGGCAGGGGACCACCAGATTGGCTTCCTTTTTTTGGAGGACAGCGTCTTGGTTCTGTTGGATATGGCAAGATCCATGCATTTGTGTACTTGTTCATACAGGGCATTAGTGCATAATTCGGCAGTCATGCAACTGTTCTCCATTTGCATGGGTGCTGTGAAGTTAGCCACCTCTGTTTTTAGGAGCCCAAAGTTAGCTTTGGAAAAGTTTTTCATGATGGTTACCTTTTGCGGGGAGGGGGGTGGTCATTAGTTTGTGGTTGGATCTAACCATGAAGTTGACTATTGGTGTAGAGCAACAGTCTCCCATCTTAGTAATGACCAGGTCAAGGATGTTGCTACCTCTAGTGGGAGTAAGAATGAGCTGGTCCAGGGTATTGCAATTAATGAATTCCAGGAAATGGGCAAGTGTATTGGTACACGAGTAGTTTTCCCAGTTAATGGAGGGGTAGTTGTACTCGCCCAGTATGAGAATTTTAGGTTGGACCCTAATATTCTCCAGGGTGCTTAGGAATGTGGACTGTGAGTCTTGGGACATTGTTGGGGACCTATAGCAGGCTATGACCTGAATCGCTGTCTTACCCAATGTTAGCTGCACCTGAAATATCTCTGAT
This sequence comes from Protopterus annectens, assembly GCF_019279795.1. Lineage (NCBI taxonomy): Eukaryota > Metazoa > Chordata > Ceratodontiformes > Protopteridae > Protopterus > Protopterus annectens. Next base: position 395,146,082 of record NC_056750.1, read on the forward strand.
GCATTATGTCGGGCTACCAATCTGGAGGTGTGCGCATCCTTTATGAATATGGAAACTCTACTGCCTTTGGAGCTTCGGTCCAAGTTCTGGGGCTGAAAGGTGTGGAATTAGTTATAGCCTGGTAGTGCAGGGGTGCTTTCTGCTGCCTTGAACCAGATTTCTGTTACAGCACAAATAGTTTCATAGTTTCATAGATTAGTACTAAGCTAACTGCCCTTGCGAGCCATTTTAAACCTAGCCAATTATCCTGTGTGAGACTCAAACCCTGCACCTTGTGTTTGTAAGGCAAACACCTTAACCATTAGGCCACCCTCCCACCCTTGTCGATGTTCTCCATTTTAAGGAGTGCTTCGAGCGAGTGCATTTTGTAATTTAGACTTCTAGCATTGAGCAGCCTGACCTCAGATTGCATTTGTTTGTAGCTGTTACGGTGGTAATTTGGTCTTTGGAACACTGCCTAAAAAAGGCACTATAGAGGTAGCAAGAGCCTTTGCCAGTATCTGGAAGCCCAGGGGTGACAGATGCAGGCCATCTCTGGCAAAACATTGAGGTTTGTCAATCATGTCATCCCAGCAGACAGATACTGGATCCCCTTAGAATGACACCAGAAACTTAGCCAATTGTTGAAATTAATCATTTCTGCTTGTATTGTGGTGTCATTCTAGGTGATGGTAGGAGGCTGCTCAGGGCTAGGGTCATACCCGCCTGGGCTACATAATCCGAGAGCTCCTCCGTGTCTCTTTTCATGTAGTCCAGGGAGGTATGTCTCAGGTCATTCACACCCACATGTACAATGACAGAGTCATATTTGTACCTGTTGTTGAGGGACTTGAGTGTGTGCGTTATGTGACGGATCCTGGTATCTGACAGGCAGCTGAATGTTACTTTCTCCTTATTCAACCTAGTGAGTGGGACATCAATGTGCCTCACTATCGAGTCACTTATGACTTGTGTGTTGGGCATGCTGTTTTGCCTTAGGGGCTTTGGTTGAGTGGCACACTGTTTAGGAAAGTTATGTCTTGTGATTAGTGTTGTGTTGTGGTGGTCAAGTGCATTTCTGCCTTGGAGGTCTCTGCTGTTTGGGCAGATTTTTATTGAGAGCCTCCATGAAGGTGGGTGTGTGGTTGTGTTTTTATGTGAAGGCACTGCTGGTGTGTGCTTTGGATGGCTATGTGTTCCATGTGGTGTGGTGCAAGTGTTTACCTTCTCCTCTTGACCAACTATTCCGGTCCTGGCTGGGAGAGTGCGAGGCTTCCAATTTGGATATATAAGTGCATCTCTCACAAGTCTGAGTGTTGGTAGATAAGAGGAGAGGGTTGTCAGTGTAAATGAGGCAATTGCTACATTGCTTTAGGATGCCCAAGTTGACCAGGTTAATAGGAGAAAACACAGGGAACTGACCTTTAGACATGCCTAGAGGGGGTGGGCATTAATAATAAGTACTGGAGCTGTTTCCTTGTAGAACGTTTAGTACTGGTAGCACTTTTGTCTGCCACAATAATTGCTACAAGAAGTCTAGTATAATTCTAGACTAATAAGCTAGTAAAAGTGCAGAAGAAGAGAGAACTAGCAGATCTATGGGAAAAATTGAAGAGCAGACTTTTTGGCACAGCTCAGAAGCTTACAAACAGTCCTGGATATAGCAAATTTGTATCTGGACTAGACTAGTAACAGGAGAGGTGGGAAACAAGTGCAAATGCAGGCTTTTAAACCAGAAAGTTGAAAGAGAAGGAAAAACTGCCCAAACAGCCAGTAAATTACAATTTCTGGGCCAGAAACCACTCCTCTTGTGGTAGATGGGCTACCTAGTGCTTACCACTCATACTGTCAAGCTAGAAGGCTTCCCTCCAACACAGAAAGGCTTGGGGGGCTCAGAATCTTACAAACAGTCCTGACTGACTATAAGAGCTTGCAACTCAGATATCCTTATCGCAGAGGTCAGACTAATCAGTAAAACTGTCTTCCATTTTAACCTCAAGTCAGCTGGGTTAGCTGGTTCTAATGGAGAAAGTGTTAGTTTCTCTAACATAAAATTAAGATCCAGAGGAGGAACCACTGGTTTTCTTGGTGGTGTCTTATGCAAAAAAACCTTTTCAGAAATATTTTGACATGAGAACACATAGAAAGAGGAGTATCCATAGGCAAACGTGCTGAAATGGCCACTAAATGAGCCTTGATAGCTGAATAAGGAAGGCCATAGGATAGTAACTCACACAAATATTGTAAAACCAGAAAATAGCTAGCCCTGAATTGGTGCTGGTTATGTTGTTAGAATCAACTAGAAAATCTTTTCCATCTGCAAATACATAATTTTTTAATATCAGAATTTCTTGTCTCTGTTAGTACCTATTGCATGTCCTCAGTAAGCAGCATCCTAAAGGGAACTAAGATCCTATCATCCAGGCAGTCAGTTGAAGTTGATTGTGACTGGGATGTATTAAATAAATCTGTTCTTGTGTGTGTGTGTGTGTGTGTGTGTGTGTGTGTGTGTGTGTGTGTGTGTGTGTGTGTTTGCAGATCCAGTCTGTGAGGAAGTTTGTGGTAATTGCCCCTGGCCATTTCCAAACAGATGGAAGAAACACAGTTGCAAGGGCCAGAAGGGAGCCACCACAATGATCTTTCATGAGCCCTTCTGAATTTTCAGCAGTACCCTGGATATTGGTGGAAAGGGTGGAGAAGCATACAGAAATATTCCTGTCCATGGAAAAGAAAAGACATCTTGTCTTTTTGGCCTTCTTGTATGGAGTTCTTCAGCAGAATTTTACAAGCTAATTGTTCAGAAATTAGGTAAATAGACCTAATTGAGGAACTTCCCAGAGTTGGATCAAATCTTGGAAGGCCCCCCTGATCTAGTTTCCATTCATGAGGATCTGTCTTTGTCCTACTCAGCTTGTTTGCCACAAAGTTTTGCTCTGACAGAATGTAGGATGCCTGCAGAGTGATATTGTGCTGTGAAGTTGTCGCCCAAGTTAACATGTTTAGTCTGCAATGGTGGTATAACCTGGTTCCACCATGCTTGCTGATGTACCACATGGCTGTGGTATTGTCTGTAACAACTTGAAGAGATCCTGGGGATCAAAGAAGATTCAGAGACTTGAGCTCCTTAATCATGGTAAGCACCTCTTTAATATTTATGTGCTTACATTGTTCCTTAGTGTCCCACACACTTTGCACTTTTATCCCTCCTGAAACTCCATGCAAAGTTCAAGGTGTCTGTGATGACTGACTGCTTTGGAGTAAGGAGGGAGAGGGGGAGACCTGGATTTGTGGATATTTGCTGTTTCAACCAAGTGATTTCTCTTCTGACATACACCAGCACTGGCATTTGAAAAGAGAAAGGATGGTGTTGCTGGTACCAAAGAGACCAAATACCATTGTATCTTTCTCATGTGGACTCTTACCAGAGGTATCACGAGAATTATAGAAGCCATGAGACAAAAAATGCTGAGGTGTTCACTTGCAGTGACTGAAGTCTGAGTGGAAAAGATTAGAAACAGATCTCGATACAGATCTATTTTTACCTGTAGAAGAAAAGTTCTTTGAACTGAAGTGTTAGCTGACAGTCGAAGAAAACAATTCTGTCTGAAGGAGCCAAAATGAATTATGAATGTTGCCTTGGGAATCTCAGCTTGTGTAAGAGCTCTCTCACACAAGTGAGAGATACTTCACACTTTGAAAGACTCTGCAAAGATGAGCAAGTCATCTAAATACGGAAAAATGTGGATTCCTTTTAGCCTGCAGTGAGCTATAACAGGTGCTAAGCACTTTGTGAACACTCTTGGTGCCTTGAATAGTCCAAATGGTAAGACAACAAATTAATGATGTGATTCAGACACACAAAACCTTATGAAATGCCTGAAGTCTGGATGAATAAGGATGTGATGAGAAACATCTTTAAAATCTAGTGTTACCAGGATCATTGAAATTCGAAGAAGAGGCATCAGACTGTGACGTGTCGTTGTTTTGAACTTGGGCACTGTCATAAACAGGTTTAGAAACAAGGATCCAGAAATGGTCTTCAAGCACTTTCTTTCTTTGGTACTGAAAACATTTTTGAATAAAAACATTTTCCTCTGAGGAGTAACTGGTAATATCACTCCCTGTGATTGCATGTGATGAGGGACATGTGAAAATAAGAGTCTGGTCTGTTGAATAGAAGATAACCCCTGGAAAAAAGGAACTTCCTTCCACTGCAATCTGTCAACTTCATGAATGATCTTCAGAACCCATTTGTCTGAAACTATCTGTTGCCCAAGAGAAGAGTGAAGATTCAGACTTTGTGAAAGGAAAAGGGGGGTGGTGCCTTGGTGGTAGTGGGGAGTGGGGGGGCAAGGTCCCTTGAACAGCCATTCTGACTTGTTGGACTGTCCTTGGTTTTGCAAAGTTCATTCTTTCTGTTCGGAACCACCCTGGCATTTCTGCTTAAATGTTTGTTTACCTGTATTTTGTTGAGACTGTTTTTTTTTTTTTTTTGCCAAAAGTGGATGATGGGTTAGAGAATCCCTTATAAAGTTTGAAAATGCAGGGCTGAAAAATCTGAAATCCCCTGTATCAGCTTACCCCCTTCATCACACTTTTTGGTCATCTCAGCAGCAAAAGAACCAAAAACTAAATCTCAATTCAGAGGAAAATTTAAAATCTTATTTTAACATAATTTGGGAGGATCTGACAATACAGTAAGGCAAATTCCCTCAAAACAGTACCAGTGGCCATAGCCCTGGAAGAAGTATCTATAGACACACACTGTAAACAATGAGTTGTGACTAGTGCAACAGAAGAAACTAAATTATTTAAAGCAGAGTTTTCTTCAAAAGAATAAATTGTAGACAATACATTCCTCATACTATCATAATTAATCAGAATACATATGAGCCTGACAATTCAAAACTGTAAGAATCATAGTTGCAAAAGAATACGCACTTTCCCCATACTTACCAATGATCTTCCTTTGGTATCAGAAGTAGTGGGATTGGAATTAACTAAATGTTTAGCAGCAGTAGGATTAACTAAAGCTATACATACTGGATCAAGTTTTGGAAGATTGTATAAAAACGTAAAAGTCTGAGGTACTTTATGCACTCTATCTGCCTTTTTAGTGGCAGCAGGCTGACTATCAGAAAAAACTATAGGCAGTGACACACACATCCTCCAAAACTGATAGGCTGGGAGGAATGGGTGAAGGTCCTGAACATCCTTTCTGTATCAGCTCATAGTATTTTTGAGGGAGTAAGAAAAACTCAATGTTCTCTTACTGAAAACACTGGCACATTCTGAAAATAGTCTCAGAGAAAGAGGAAACCCACAGGGAGAATGAAAAAACTGAGCTCTCCTCTGAGTCTGAATGAGAAATCCAAGGAGGAAACTATTTATCTGCCCCTTCATCTTCCAGCCCAGATTCAGAATATTGAATCTCTTCAGAAATATAGGTGTTACTCTTTCTTGTACCAGAAACTACCTTATATGAAGGATCAATTACCTGAATTAAACCCTGAGTTAGACCCAGTAAACTACTAGTAAGGAAATTTGAGGAGGGGTAGATACATGTTTAGTTTTCTGTTTATTTTTGTCAAGAAAAATGGCACCGACAGTGTTATTAATGGCAGCAGCAGCTTCCCCAGGGATGGGCACACAATTCTGACAAAACAAGGAAGTCTTCCCTGTTCCCATTCCCAGGACCAACAAAAGTGGCTCTCCCTTGCCTGCTGAGAGAACCCCAACAGCACAGAGGTTGTGGCAAACTCTCATTTCATAGTGGCTGCAGGTGTTACACTAAAATACAGCCTCGAGACAGTCCATTAAAACACAAAATCCAAGCTTTAATATAATTTTTCTGAATAAGAAAGTATTATTAAATGAATATTTTTTTAATGAAAGGTTTTTCCACAAATGGAACTTATCTGCCCAGCAAATGAACAGTAAAATCTGACCATAGATCTTCAAAAGTCTCAGAAGAGTGTTCACTTTGGTATCAGGAAGGCTCTGAAGGGCTTGGTGTCCAAACCTGTCTTTTTAGTCAGCTGAGCTTGAGCTGACTGACAGTTTTGGCATGTGGAAGGTTCCTGAAGCTTTAGAAGTTGGTTGGCTGTTATATCTTTGGCAGATATAGCCCATATTGCTAAGGCCACTACAGCAGTGTTCATTATGATGTACATCAACAGTTTGGAATAGCTAAATTTTTCAAAACTAGGAAGGTAGTCTGACAAATCTGTATACTGTCACCATGCTTATGTTATTAATAGACTAAATATGTCATGGGAGATGTTGAGTTAGATCAGTTAGATGTTTGAATTGAAATTGCCAGGAGAAATCTTAACAACCTAAGATATGCAGATGAGACCACAGTGATGAATGAAAGGGAGGAGGAGGAGGAGCCGAACACTCTGTTGATAAAAGTGAAACTAAGCAGTCCAAAAAGCTATGAAAAATTAAGATTATGAGATCTGACCCTATAAATTTGCAAATAATTGGGGTGAAGTGGATGAAGTCACATGTTTCATTTTCCTAGGCTAAAGGACCTTTGTAGATGGTGACTGCAGCCATGAAATTAAAAGCTACTTCTTAGGGGAAGATTATGACAAACCTGGTTAAGATATGAATGAGCAAAGATACCACATTTGTCAGTAACTGCATATATAATCAAAGCTATGTTCTTCATACTAACACCATGTGGCTGTGAGAAATACAGATGCAGAAGTAAACACCACAATAATACATATTTAAATAGAGCTCTATTGCTCTATATGGGATGCGTCCTGCCAAGGATCAAACATCTGGTCATTATACAAAGCTTTTGTACATCTTCCACTTGCCAGCACATATGAGGAAGCAGGTGAGTCTGACAGTATAAAGCAGATGTACAGGCCCAAAAATTCAGAGCTTTCTTGCTACTCACAAGGGAAGCTAGAGCCCAATTCTGTAGGTTGATTGGACACTCTAAATTGGCCCAAGGTGTGAGTGTCTGCATGTGTGTGCCTTCTGTGGAAGGTTGGGCACCGGGCTTGCAACTCAACACCGTAAAACTCCACTGCCAATCATGAGTGGACAAAGTGATCCACTGTGGTGACCCCTAACCGGGAAAAGCCGAAAGAAGAAGTGCTAGGAAAAAGAGGAAAACAGGCAGTGAAAGAAAGGATTTCACCATGGCAAACAAATTAGGTTAAGAAAAAATTCTAGAAGGAACCCCAACAATGAAGAAGTAGAACAAAAGGAAAAGGATGGGGTTGTTAATACTGCAATAGTGATCTACTCAAGCATTTACTGTTATGTTAATTTTTTTTTATGCAAGTGTGTTTTGCTCATAGTTAGAGCACTACTCCATACCTCTCAAACATACTGAATTTCTTGCCTTTTACCAGTTTTGAGGTCCAAATAATAGGTTGCCATGTTTCCTGAGTGGCACCCCTTAAGTTCTGGTTTTGCTGGCTCATTACATATGCAATGATGTCAGCACCGTTAGCCTGCCAGCCTGTCGGAATTGAGATGAAGTGTGAGCATTTCCGGTATTTGGGAGGGAATTATTTAAAATTATGAGCCATTAGAAGTACAATCATTTCCCCGGTATAGTTACAAGGGGATGTATTGCAGCAGGATGTGCTGAAAGCAAGCCTGTGATTTATTTAAGCAGCAGGATGAAGACATCTATGATTGATTTAAAAACAAAATCAGCAGGATGAAGATCTGAACTACTGTTACAAGGTCCGTGATGTTACTGTACTGTTTTAAGGCAGTTACAAGGTCCGTGCTGTTACTGTATTGTTTTAAGGCAGAGTGTGTATGTGTGTGTGTGTGTGTGTGTGTGTGTGTGTGTGTGTGTGTGTGTGTGTGTGTGTGTGTGTGTGTGTGTGTAAAAAAGTCTGTGATTGATTTAAAAGCAAATTCAGCAGAATGCAGAACTGAACTACTGTTAGATCCTTAGGTCCGTGTAAAATGAAGAACTGAACTACCATTACAAGGTCCTTGCTGTTACTGTACTGTTTTAAAGTAGTTACAAGGTCTGTGCTGTTATTGTTGTAAGGCTGTATGTGTGTGAACTGAACTACCATTAGGTCCATGCAGAATTAAGAACTGAACTACCGTTACAAGGTCTGTACTGTTACTGTACTGTTTTAAGGCAGTTACAAGGTCCGTGCTGTTACTGTACTGTTGTAAGGCTGTGTGTGTGTGAACTGAACTACTACCGTTAGGTCCATGCAAAATGAAGAACTGAACTACCGATACAAGGTCCGTGCTGTTACTGTACTGTTGTAAGGCTGTGTGTGTGTGTGTGTGTGTGTGTGTGTGTGTGTGTGTGTGTGTGTGTGTGCGTGTGTGTGTGTGTGTGTGTGTGTGTGTGTGTGTGTGTGTGTGTGTGTTTGCCAGTGCTAAAATACTAAAAGTGAATGTTGTAAGGAACTTATGACAGTAAGCAGTGGAGGTTTGAAGGCAGCACCAGAGATTAATTTTATGGATGGCAGCAGTGTCAAGCCAAGACAGGGAAACAAGATTGACATGCCTGTAGACAGGATGGCAAATAATGTAATGGACAGTAACTTAAAGAGTATGGCTAATACTAAAAGTAGCTCTCTGATGGGCAGTGTAAGTGAAGTATTAGAAGCTGACAATGCTTCATTGTGGCTGCTAGTAAACTTGGACATTGAAGGGGCGACAACAATTATCAACAAGAGTTTACTGAAATGTTTTTTTTTAACATTGTGGGGTTGGTAGCATGTTTGCTTACTACGATGGCAAATAAAAAGTGCTTTACCTGTAAAAAAATGAGCTCATGTGGAAGTCATGATGCAAGGATTGATGACTATTCAGGACAAAAGATATTTTCTTGAAATCCAAAATCCAAGCACACTGTTTAGTTAGAAGTGAGATTCAAGTCTTTTTGCTTTAAATAGAATTGCCAGACCTCATCATGATGGAATGATAAGCTACATGTACTGACACTTTTTTAATTTATTTTGTGTGATTTTTAGTTTTGTGTACTTATTTACTTTATTATTATTTTGCCTAGATTTTGTTCTTCCTGTCTCTTTTTTATGTTCCACATTTTCTATCTTTTCATTATAAGCAAATATAGAAAAAAAACAAGTGTTGCTGTTTGATTTGTTAAGAAATAATCACTGATCTAAGAAAAGATGTACAGTGTAGCTCACGAGGCATCAGGAAATACATGCATAATGAATGCTATTGTTATTTTTTTATGTTAATGGGACATCCATAATACCTAGGCAGCACTGTTTGCTGAGGTTTCTTGAATATGGAGTCTGTAATTCTACTGCAGGAAGCCAATTTAGAAAATAACAAAAGTAATTACAAATAAATGGATATGGGTTGAACAAATGGCAAACTGCCATGGCACTAAAACCCATGAGATGCCCTGATTCTGTTTAACGGATCTTTTCCCATGAAGTAGTTGACATATAATGTAGACTGTAAGGGGAGAGGCATTGTTATTCTTAGCTGATAAAAATATAATACAACCATTGGTTCTGTGTATGCCCTTTTACTGACTGTAGTATATTTCTGAATGATGTTGCATAGAAGTTACAAATTGGTTAATATTATTATTACCTGGAGGTTGGAATGCTGTTTTGGGCTCAGCTATATATGGGTCATGTTCTTCTGTGTCTTGAAATGTCTGTAGGAGGGAGGGCTTTTAATGGGGGGACCCATTTGACCATGATTTCTTGAGGGGGAAGGGCGGCAAACTCAGACAGCCCTGGGTGTCACAAACTCCAGTTATGCCACTGATTCAGTAGGCCAATGAGAATGAGTTTTGGAGGTCCTAGGAAACTATTATATACTTTTGCTAAGATTAGAATATTGCCTACTATTAAATGCCCTACTTTTACCACAAAACCCACATACTGAAAGTCACCAAAAACAAAAGCCTTAGGTTCATCATCTCCCTTCCCAGTCAGCATCATTGCTACACATTAAAAAAAAATGGTTACCATTTACTACAGGGTCTGAGGCCATATATGGTTGTTTGTTCTTCAGTTTGTGTTTGAAAGTTGTTATGCCACAATTCCATTGGAGTGGGTGAGGTCAAATAATTATGCAAATTTTATGTTAATCGACGTACCGATTTGTACCTATTTTTCATGGGCCTTTGTCCAGATTTTTGATGTTTCTAGGTTGAGAGGTATGTACTGCTCTAGTAGCCTAAGCTATGGAGGAAATTATCAAAGCTTAGATAATGAAGGAGGCGAATGAAGGTTCAGAGTCCAAAAGCACCTGGAGAATAGACCTAACAAAAACCTGTTCTTGATTTGGAGAAGGATTCAGTCCTATAATGTTTAGTGAAGCTGTGTGCTGATGATCGAGTTGCCATCTCTGGAATACTTCTATGGCCCACCCCTTTACAGAAAGTTCATACATAGCCACAGCTTTGGTAGAGTGATCTTTGACCTTGAAAGAAATAGTCTCTCTACATGGTGAGAGTCAGTAGCATGGCTAGGATGGAGAGAGATGGGCAACTGCCTGGGGAGCAAAGTTTTATGGGGTGCAGTTGGTATTCTATCACCATGATTGCTTTTAGTGCAATACCAGCTTTTAAAAGTTGGTATTGCACTAGCAGTCAAACCTGAGGGCTGTAGTGCTCAGTGTGCTCTACACTGTAGAAAACAGTTTACTATAGTTTAAAAGAGGAAAGTTTTTTTTTTTATAACTAAAACTTGAGTGACAGGGTATAAACTGTAACAAATGTTTATTACATTTATAGCAAGCAGTTTGATACAGTTTAAAAGACAAAATTACATTTTTTTCAAACTTAAATTTGAGGACCCTAGTGCTCTGTGCAGAAAGGGTATAAACTGTAGCAGCCTTTTGCTACATTTGTAGCAAGTAGCTTGCTACAGTTTAAAACAGAAGCATTTTTTTTTTTGACTAAAACTTGAGTGCTGTCGCACCCCATGCAGGCGGGGTATCAACTGTAGCAACTGTCTGCTACTTTTGTAATAAGCAGTTTTCTGCAGTTTAAATGAAAAATGATTTGTTTTACTAAAGTGTGAGGAACAAGGGTCAGGGCACAGAAACGGGACCTGAGTGGCTGGGGCAGGAGGGAAGAAGGGGTGTGTGTCATGCATCTGGCCACCTGTTTGGTGTACCAGTAGAAGGAACAAGCTTTTTGTTTTTGCTCTTCACTTGAAGAATTAGGGGGGAGATGGGGTATTTCCAGATTGGGGACACTTGTACTGTATGCAGACGTCTTTTTTGGGATGTGACACGCTATTTCATGGGACCAGCACAGGGAGCTGGTTGAGCCAACTACACTTCTGGTTAGAGTAATAAAACTGGTTAGTATGGGATAACCATTTGGAAATAGTCTGCTTTGACATTAGCTGTTGCTTTTTCTTACTCTCATAGGAGATAAAAAGTTAGTTAGAAGTTCTAAAGTCTTTTCTCTGTTAATATAGAAGTATGCAGTATTCTCTCTCCCTTACTTTTTTGTTCAAGCAAGAACACACAGAGATGAATTGATTCATTTAAGATGAATACTGAAACCACCTTTGTCATGAAGGAAGGGTTAGTTCTTAAAGATACACTATCCTTATAAAAGATACAGCAAGTAAATGATAAGTCCAGATAAAATCACTTTAGCTAGCAGATCTAGGAGACTCTCTCTCTCTGATACCCCTCCCTTTGGGTGGAATAAAGACACCTTGTTGAAGTTTCCAGTAGTTTATTCAGTTAAGTAGGTAGATGGCTGAGTGTTCTTGTTCACATATGAACTACTCCTTCCAGAAGCTGTCTTATTAAAAACACAGAAGAAATTGCAGGATCCATGGAAAGACATACTGAAATCATTGCAAGATGTACCTGAGGTTCATAGGTAAATATTAGGCAATCAGTCTGCACACTATTACATACTTAGCCAAAAACTAGATAGTAACCAAAGAAGAGAACCAAACCCTTGAACTCTGTGTCTGTGGAGTAAACACCTTAACCAGTAAGCCAAACCACCAGCTTTGATAGAGACCTACAAAATGTCATAGGCTAATAACTCACACAAATATTTGAGCATAAGTGATGCATAATTCCTGATAGAACTATGGCTATTGGCTAGGCAACAACCAGAAGATCACTTCCACCAAGTGGCAGTTTTTCTCCCCTTGTTTAGCACCAGCTGAACATCCTCTGAAAAGTAGTGCTTATAAAGTATTAGAATTGAATCATCGAAGCAGATAGCTGAAGATGTTTGTGACTGGGGTGTATCAAACTCCTCCTGTCTTGTGTGAGTAGGTCCAGTTTGTGAGGAAGCTTGTGGCAACTGCCCTTGGCCAATTCTATAAGAAAGGAGGACCAGAGCTGTCTGGGCCAAGTGAGGGTTACCACAATTATTTTTGGAGAGTCTTTCAAAATTATTGTGGATATCACTGAAAAGGCAGAAATGCATAATGGAACATTTCTGTCCATAGGAATGAGAAACATCTGATGTTCTTCATTCCACATTGCTGCAGTCCTAACTATTGGGTAGTCCGCTGTCCAGTCGGCCCGAATACCAAAGTATATGGCTGACGTCGTCAGTCAGATGATAGACGACAGCGTCAGTGCCAGGGTACTACTAACGCATGACGGCGTCATATCCTCAGTCTTTTTTTTTGCATGGTCCGATGCAGGAATTTTTTTTGCGAGTGCAGGTTGGCGTTGTGAAAGTTTCTGTTTCGTCAGAGTTTCAGACCGAACAAAGTTAGGCACTAGACCCCACGTTGTTTTTTGCTTTTTTTTTTCTTGCCTCAGTAAAAAAAAGTTGTGAACTGAAAGTGATAACTGGCTGTGATAATAATAAGGGGACCATATTTTGTTGTGTACCTTGTTTAGGGCCTACCTTGTTTAGGCCTGAGCCGCGGCTTGTTGGCGGATTTTAACAAGGTTAGATTAAGAACTATTTAGACTGTAGAAGGTTAGACTAGGCCAGGTTAGTTTTTGCCCCGGATGCCGGGCCGCGCAAAAAATGCCGGCAGCAAAGCGCCGCTTCGCAGCAAAGGGACAAAAAGAAGTGGGCACAGTTGGAAGAAGAACTTTTAGAAGGCTCTGGTGGCCAGGTGGTTCTGCTCTCAACTTTGGAGGAGGTTCAGGAGATGTATTTCTTCAGGTCTCAGAGGCCAGGCTGGGGGGCTTCTGCCAGGCTCTCTCTTTTCCTCTCTGGCAAGGCTCTTCTCTTCCCTCAGGTCTAGGAGCCCTCTCTTCTTCCAAGTCTTTGCCAAGCAGGCCATGTGTTTCTCTAGTGGAGGTTTCAGGGTGTTTGCTTCAGCTTCTTTTCTCCTAGTGCTTCAGGGTCTTTGCCTAAGAAACATATGATGCTAATGGTTCTAGAGCCCTCCTGATAAGAGTCTAGGTGTATGCTGTTTTTGATAAGTTTGAACGCTGTCTGAGGCTTCTGAGGTCTTTTTGAGACTTGCGGAGGACCTCCTCCTTCTGATGGATTCTGATGTGGATGATTCCCTCTCCTCAGCTTTCTGATTCAATTTGGATTTCATTTCTCCTTCAGCCATTCCTCCCTCATTTTTTTTTTTTTTCTTTGATTCAAGATTTGATTCCAGAGGGAAGGTTATGAATTCTTGTTTTCTTCCTATTTCTCTAGATTAGCTATACCTCTGTTTCTGAATGTGGTGGAGATCCTTTTGCAGCTATACCTCTGAATCCTGATTCTTTGTTGCCTCTGTTTGCAAACGACCGGAGGTACTATATAGGGTGCCTGAAGCTCATAAAAGTCCTTTTTAAGCTCATAGGTAGACCCGAAAAAAACTGTTCAGGCCTTTCTAAGGGGGTGAAGGCCCTTAGGCAATCCTGTTCCTCAGGGGCCTAAAGGGGTGCAGGCCTTTATGGGGAAAGGGAAAGTATACTCCTTCCAAAGGCCCTTTGGAGGGCGTTGAATTGTGTATCAGTTCACATTAAATCAGTTTATATATGACTTCTCTCACAGTTGTTAATCTGGATGAAATATGGAAGGTATTGAGTGTAAAGGAGAAGTTTCAAGGAGTTGATGTGTTGACCGAAGGTATTGAATGGGGTAAACATGTGGTTTTTGTGTTTGAACAAGTGGGTAAACATTCCTTGCAGTGTGGTTTTGTTCTGTCAGAGGGCAGTTCTGCTGTGGCTGCCACTGGTTCTATATTTGGTTTTAAGACAAGGATTTAACTGGATCATCCTTTAGCTGATGTACACAACAAGAGGCCAGTGGATTGGGTTTTAAAGAAAAAGTGAGGAGTTTGCTAAGTGACCTTAAGCTGTTGGAAAATTTGAGTTAAGGAGGAAGTCTATAGTAGAAATCTGGCCTTGTGGTGGGGGCAAACTCCCTACATGAGAAGCAGGGTGCTTATAGGTCTACTTCTAGTAGGCAGTCTAGGAGGTGGGTCAGGAGGTCTAGGGGTAGGTCTTTTCCTGGCCAGGACAGGGGACAGGGGGCTTTCAGGGTCCTCCCAAGCAGACTCCTCTGTGTCAGATTCTTGGGTTTTTCAGCTCCAAGAAGCCTGGCAGCAAGCCTGCCTTTCACCTGCACTCTGCCAATCTCATTGGGTTAGGCTGTCTCCCTGTTCAAAGGAAAGGAAAATGGGTTCTGGATGTTACAGGTGGGTCTCTGATACCTTCACCTCAGTTTCTTTCTTTATTTGCTTCACATTCCTCCTTTCCTCAAAGAACAGACAGCCCTCCTCAATTAGCTGAACTCCAAAACACAGCCAAATATTTCTTCCTGTGCCAGAAAGATAAGCCATTTCCATTGCAGCCAAGTTCCTAGCATTCGTCCTAGCCAACTGTTTTTACCTCGCCTTTGATTTATCTTGGATGAAGAACTTATCTTTATGGGATTTCAATTTCATGTTGGACATACAACACGGATCTAACTTGTGGAAAGTGACAACTTTTACACTGGAAATGCTCTCATGCAACTCTGGTTTCTTGTGCTCTCAAGAGCAGCTTAGAAAGTTACTGCTAGAAAGTATAGAAATTCTCATATATCTAAAACTTATCAGCCCTCTGCTTATCTACTGCGCAGTTCTGCATTACAAAAGTCATGGCTCCGTCTCTATTCACCCAGGCTAAAAGGAGGCTAAATCTATCAAATCTTGGATTCCTTCAGCGAGCTCCTCAAAGTCTAAAGAGCTTCTAGACTGTCTGAAGCTTCTGGGCAGTGCTTCTAAGCCAGCTGTAGAATAGAACGAAATAAAGTCCAGTCTAGGGTATTCTGCTAGTACTGTCAAGGGTGTGTGTCTTCGACTACAAGCAGACAGAGAGTCCTTTCTAACCGCCTCTAAACAAAAGACAGCCCAGAGTTACTTTTTCACTTGTTCTGACAAAAAAAAGAATCTTTCAGTTACTTCCATCTCAAGCCTTTCAAAGACTCCCACTGAGTGCTTCCCAATGCAAAACTGCATCAAAAGGAGCTTTTCTGGTGCTGACCTGGCCCCAATGGTATACTGCAACTGCCAGGATTTGGACACTGTGGCAAAAATAATACCAAGGCACTGCCAGGATTTGGACACTGTCATTCAAATAATAAACTGCATTCAAAAGGAATTTTTGGTGGAGTGACACAAGGAATGTAAACCAGAACATCCAGACATTGCTTGGGAGATCAGACCATTAATGACAAGGAGCTCAGACATTTGCTCAGGAGACACATCCATCTACAAAAACAACACAGAACACAGACATTGCCAGACAACAGCAACTACATTCAAGGAACATGAAGACCAAGGCAGGTCCAGTTGCATTAATGGCTTTCAAAGGTCAACTTTTACTTCAGGCAACAAGGGTGTTAACATTCAACACAACAAACAATGTGTTCCATCGACAAAACAAGGGACCACACATGGCTACTATGGAACTCTGCAGGGCAAGGTTTTGCCCATGGAAGACTGCACTCAGCTTTGATGTAAAGCACTCCTTTTCAGGGGCCCACAAACTCTTACCAACTAGGTTTTCCACGGTTCAAAAATTGACAGTGTCATTTCAAACTGAATGAAAATCTTCATGGATTTCAGCACTAAATCTGTTCTTCTCTCAGATTTGCACAAAGGTGTACTATCACACACTCTGGAAGTGTTTTGCTTTTTTTTCCACTAAAAAAAATCTTTGCTTGCTGTTTGCTTGCTCTTTTTTCTTTCAGTTCCTTCAAAAGTGTAGTGTTCATGGTCTTCCTGTTGGTGCCCTCTAGCTCCAGAAGGGCCCCTCATCTCTACTCAGATACCCATTAATGAGTCTGGCATACTGTACTGATGGCCAGAGTTTCTTTTTTTCCATGGGAGGAACTCAGAACTATGGCCCTGTGCTCCTCAAAGTCAAGCTCCTGTTGTCATGGAAGGCAGCCTCGCATATTCTACCACCTGCTTCATGCAGGTCTCAACTTCCTTCACAAGTTTTAAACTCTCTTCATCTAACAGCAGACCAAGGTTTTAAAAGTGACAGCAGAAAAGGTGATTGTGACAATGATTTGGAGTGCAGCAAAAAGAAAGGGAGAAGACTGAGCAGAATTGGAGTGTTGCTCTTCAATAGAAAGAGTGGTTATTTTTGAGTGCATTGAATAATTTGGGGATTCATCTGCCAGCAGAGTGTGGCTCTTCAATATTTTGTGACTCCACCACTGCTCATCTTCCTCTTTGTTTCATGGATTTCTTTGATTTGTTGGAATATACTTTTCTTGAAGGGTGTTTTAGTTTGCTCTTAGGGCAGAATCCTCCTTGAGGGGCAGAGAGAACTCTACCTTTTTTGAGCTCAAGCCTTTACTGCTACCTATCTTTGGACCTCATGGAATTGCTTGTTTTGTTGGCCATTTACCTATTTTGGACTTCTTTTTTTGTGCACTTATCACTTCTGACTGCTTTTTTTTGCAGTTACTTATGATAGGCATCTTTGATGATTTTCCTTTGGATATGCAGTTGGTTTTTTTTTTCGCTTTTAACTATGATAGGGGTTTATGCCTAAGGCTCTTTTCTTTCCCCATAAATAAAGGGGAAGCTTGCAATTACCACTTTAAATTCAAGGCAAAAGATTTTATACTTTTTGCCTTATAAGGTAATTAAGCAGTCAATTTTTTTGTTTGTTTTTTTAAGGTTATACAAGTTTTTGTTTGCAGGTATCACTTGAGTTCAGTTTAGGCAGTCTCTTGCTTTTATTTTGCATATATCACATCATGGCAAGTCATTGCTGGCTGAAAGCCATCCTAGGTGGATTCAGCTACTTTGCATTCAACAGCATTTCTTCATATGGCAAAGCAATTCCACCTGGCATTCTACTTGGAGTTTTTCCCATACTGCTAACAATATCACCTTTCATAGGGGGGCCTAGTAAAAGGTTGGGCCATTTCCATTTTGCAAGGCAGAGTTCATGTTCCTGCTAGCTAACTTTTGCCTCCCTCCTTTCCTCTACCTTTGGGTGGTTGTGCCAAATTACTTTGCAATGTTGATTTGCCAGCATAGTAGTTCCTTGTTCCTTTTTGTTTGCCAGCCTTCCATAGGACTGCTTTTGGATTCTATAATCTTATGGAGCCTCCAAATGTGAGATGATGGAGATAGTGGTGACAGCCTTGTAAAATGTGTATGTTGTAGGATCCACATTGCTGTGATTTACCCAACTCCTACCTGGCCCTCCTTGTCACTGGTTGGTTTGTATTGGTTGTGTATTTTAGGTTATTTTGTATATATTGTGTATATATTTTTTTGGGTTTTTTGGTATAGGTATTTTGGGCTTTTGGCTTTTCCAGGTCTGTTTCACTGAGTCCTGGAACAGAAACTGTTTAGTTGTCTTTATAAAAGGAGGCAAACAGATCTACTTGACTTGTTCCGCACAATTAGATAAATTCCTGGAAGACCTCATAATTCAACTTCCATTTTAGAGGGTCTGTCCTGGTCCTGCTTAGCTTGTCTGCCACTATGTTTTGTTCTCAGAAATAAACCACTCCAATGTCAAGCAAAAACTTTATTAAAGCAAAGCTTTCGGGTAACAACCCTTTCTCAATGCTAATACCATTGCATAGAATAATCACCATTTAAATAAGAGCAAACAAGTATCACATGACCACAGCCAGCATATCACATTGACACTGCATACATTTTTTTTTTAAATTACATTAAATATGTTGTTGTTGTATTCTTACTAAAACAGGTTTAATACTTACAGTATTGTTAAGACCAGGTACAAACTGCACATATTCTAATAATCCATTCATACTCTTTATTTTCAAGAAAAGTATTTAAATCACCACCCCCTGGTTCCTTTCACTGTATCTATTACTCTAAACTTAAAACAATGGTCCTCACCCTTGTTCATGATATGTCTGCTTAGAGCATTCTTGTTATTTCTCTTTCTTATGTCCGACTTATGCTCAATAATTCACTCCCTCAGCCTTCCGGTGGTTTTCCCTACATAAAATGAAAAACATTTTACACACGTGGTGATGTACACCACATAACTGGTATTACAACTGTCTGTGAGGGAAAAGTGCCTGTTAGTCACAGGATGTGTGAACACATTATTATTATCTGTTAAAATATCATTACAACCACAGTTCATACACTTAAAATTGCCTTGCTTCGTAACTGTTTGTTGCTTGGCATATACTTTATAATCTGTATAATGTAGCCTTCATTTTAGTAAATAAAGTTTTTCCTTGACATTGGAGCGGTTTATTTCTGAGTCTGTCGTTATTTTTCCAGTTACCACAGTATCAACCTTATTACCACTATGTTTTGTTCTGACAGAAAGTTAGATGTCGGGGGGGGGGGGGATGAGGGTTGAAGAGCTAACTCCCAAACAATTATAGCCAGACTGCATAGAGGATAAAACTTTGGGGTCCCTTGCTTGTTCATGTACCACATCATGGTGGTATTAACACTAATCACCTGGAGAGGTCCTAGAGACCATAACTGATGATCAGATTTTAAGACATGGATCATACCCAACATCTCTTTTGAAATAATGTGCTTTGGTACGTCTGAAGAATGCCATGGGCCTTGCAAAGTTAACCCCATGGGAACTGACACCCCCCCCCCCCCGTATATCTGAGGCATCTAAAGTTACAAATTGATTTGGAGGTAAAGGAGAAAAGGGGACATCTGTATTTGCTTGTATTTTTTATTTTTTTTGCAAAGCCAAAGGTTGACATCTGACAGTCCAGCAGATGCATATGTTGGGTTTGTGTGTTTTTTAGATACCACTGAATCTTTCTTATGTGTAACCTGGTGAAAGAAATTATGAGAATCATAAATGCCTCGAACTCCAGAATCCTGAGAAACTCACTGGCTGAAGTCTGAGACTGAGCTGAGAAGCTCAGGAACACCTCCAGACAAGAATTCACTTTCTCCTGCATCATAAAGGCCTACTGCTGCAGTTTGTTTATAAGACATCCTAGAAAGACAATCCTGTCTGATGGGATCAAGGAAGATTTCTGAATGTTTACCTGGAATCCCAGATTGGTCAAAAGAGATAAAAGCCATATTAAGGACTCTTTACATCTTGGAGAAGACCTTGCAAAGATAAGTAAGTCATCCATACAAGGAAAATGTGAGTGCTCTTCAGTCTACAATGAGCTATAATTGCAGCTAGACACTTTGAAAACACCCTTTGAGTAGGAGATAGCCCAAAGACTGATGCAGAAAACTGATAATGTGATCCAATCACACAAAATCTGAGAAATTTCTTGAAACCTTTGGCTATGGGAATGTGATGATCTATATCTTTTAGAGCCAATGTTACCATAAAGCATTTCTGGAGAAGAGTTTCTGAAGGGTCAATATCTTGAATTTTGAAACTTTCACATACAGATTTAGGAAGGAAAGATCTGGATCTGGTCTCAAAGAAAACTCTGTCTTTACTACCAGAAATATTCTGGAATAGAAGCCTTTGCCTTTCTGATTTAATGGCACTGGTTCTATGACTCCTAGGGTAAGCAAGAGACAAAGAACTTGAGGAAAAAAAATCTGTTTAATTCATGCGTGGAGAGGAAGTCCCCTGAAATGATTTTTTTTATCCAGTGCCATTTGTAGCCCCCCTGAGCCACCTTTAACAACCCCAAGCTTATCACAATCTGCTGCCAAACGGGGATGTGCATAGCCAGTTGTTTGGGCAGGTTTTGAGTGAATGGGGAAGGCGTGGAGAGAGCAGACAAGAGAATGCTTATATATAGACTGTCCATTTGTTGGAAAAATCATTATTTCTTATTCTTCTCCTGCCATCTCTTTTTGTTTCCATCTTTGGTTAGAAAAGGGATTGCTTGTTTTGTTTCTTAGGAGTGAAAGAGGATGTGGGAGATTTGTAAGGGGAGGCCTGAAAAATCCAAAAAAAACCTCACTGAATTAATTTCCCTCTCTTATCAAAGATTTTGAGGAACTTAGTAAGAGATGGGACAAATAAAACCACCTTATCTAAAGTTAAACTCAGAATTTCAGACTTTGCCTCATTTGAAAACTTTTAATTTTCTACTCAGGCATAACTCCTCAAAACAGTAGCAGAGGCAGGAGCCCTAGACACAGTTTATGCCACTCAAACATACTCCTTAAGGCATGTTTGGATACCTGGATAAATATTGGAAACAATAACATTCAGTTAGGCACTACCTTCAGAGGGAATAGTGGTAGCTGGGTCTCTCAAACTGTCTCTACAAAAGAAGCATTAACATCCACATATGGGTTGGATCATTAATAATTCTGCTCATCAAAGTGGAAGAAGAATAAAAAAAATTTCTTACCAACTCTGTCCAAAATCTTCCCTTCCTTTTCAAATGGAGAAGTGTTAGATGATACCAGAAGCATGTTCTCTGTTGGCGTAGATATTGATGTTGTTGCAGGGTCTGATCTAAGGTAAGAAAATAGTGCTTTTTTGGAGACTAAACGTTGCGAATCAGGGTTGTTTCAGGCAGCACTATATACATCCTCTAGGGCTGGCACTAGAGGAGGAATAAGCATAGAATGAGGCATATCCACTTGTAATAAAGCATAATTTCTCCTCAGTTTGGGGGAAGGGGGACATCAGTTTGTTCACATAGAAACACCATGATCTCAGAAAAAGAAAATTCCTCCAAAGAAGGTTGTGAGGACCAGGATTCCTTAATTCTAATTTACCCATAGAATTCCCTGCTCAAAAAAAAAAACTGTTTAAAAAAAACAAAACAACAAAAAAACTATATAAGCAGTACATTTCCTCACAAATACATCCACAAATTAGAGTACCTAACAAAAGTAGTCCTTGATAGAAAACTTCCGATATTACAGAAATACCGGGTAAATTAATGACAAGAACCAGTGACGTTAATAACATTAAACACACACACACACACACACACACACACACACACACACACACACACACACACACACACACACACACACACACAGATTTTAAATAATACATTTTCTATGTGGAACTGTTCACCAATGGGGACATATATATACCAGAGCAGAGCTAAAGGGCTGACTGCTGCTCTTGTGAGGCCTCCGAGCTGCTGCTTTACAAGCCAGCAAGAAAGTATTGACTATTTTCCACTCCCAAGGGAGTTCTAGTGGTCTTCCTGGAATTAGGCAAGTTATATAAGGAACTTGAATCTAAATTAGTTAAAGTGAAGAGATTAGAACAGGGCATCTTAAAGCTAATCACACCCTTAGAGGTCTTAAGAGTCACAAACAGTATATAGTCAGGTCCTTTTCCCAGTCTATTTAACTTTTATGGTGGACCAACCTTATCTTATTTTTCTACAAAGTCAGGGCTTCTTTGAGAACTAATCCTTCATGTTTACCTAAAGTAGAATCCAAGTTTACTTTAAGCCTTGTTGTCTATCTCCTTACCTTCTTTCAGGAACCCAAAAATGAGGGAGATAAATACTTCATACCTTGGATGCCCATAGACACCTCCTATACTATCTCAACAACTCAGGTGCTATCTTAACTGAACAAAATCTGCCAGAACTACTGATCAGTTGTTCTATTCTTGTGACAATAAGAAGAAAGGAGAAAGTTTTAAAACAGACTGTTTACAAATGGTTACATCATGCAATTACTCCTACACAATAAAGGGTTGGATTATAACTTGGTCCTCTGTGCATACTTTTACACAGCACTATAAATTAAATTCCTTCTCCAGGCTTAGGACAGGGTTTGCTAAGACCATTCTTGAGGGGGTCCTGCACCCTCATTTTTCTTTCTCCCAGGCAACCTCAAAAGTCAAAGAGAAAGTAAACTTTATTGTCATTCAGAAATCACACAAGTGCAAAAACTGAATGAATTTCCGTGTCTCCAGACTCAATGTGCAGACAGCATATAGACTATCTTCACAGACATTTACACATGTAACATCTAGCTATTACATCACGGACATGCAGGTAGGCAGACTACTAATACTGCACATAATGTGAAACATTTTAATACTTTTCAAACTGAACACTTACTTGCATGAGACTTTAGTATTGCACCGGTACTTGGTTAAGACATTGCACTGATCCTTGCACAGAAAGAAACATCTGAGTATTGCACTGTGAACATTAGAGTGTTGCACTGTGGACCTTAGAGTATTGAACTATGGTTAATTTATGAATTTACATGTATTGGGCTGAAAGAAGAGAGATTTTACTGCATTTCTACTGCCCTAGATGGCCTATAAGTTGCAATCTGTATAGCCTACTCATATAGCTTTGCAAAATGAATGACATGATATAGCTGTGTAAGTGAACTTAACGTAACAAAAGATGTTTAAATGATCACTACAACAGTTTCAGTTTTCTTCATCCATCCCCTTATTTTCATATCTTTTATGTGAGGGTGTGGTCTTTTAATTTTCTTTTCCTAGTATTGTCCTTCTCAGGGCCATAGCCATTGACAAATCATACAGATTAGTGGATACTAAGTTATAGGATTCCTTTACTGATGGGCTAGTTTCAGATGATATATATGAATTCCTTTATGTCATCTGCCCTGTAACTGAAGTATTCTTCAGACTTTCAAAATATATAAGAACATGAATGACTCCCCCCCCCCCATCAAGACTGAAAGCCGCATCAAGGGGGTTGAAGTTAAAATCCATTTCATTTTTTATTAGCATTGCTTTAAAAAGACTGGTAGAAATCTTAGCTAAAATATTATTTTTATTTTATCAACAAGTTTAAGGGTTTAACAATTAATTCTACACATTTGTTAGTGACTACAGATGTCAAAAGCTTCATAAACTACTTTTCCACATGACAATGGCTAAGAATTGGTTTTTATATGTTAATTCATTTCATTTTTTTCACAGTTTTATTGAAACTTAATTTAATTCTTCAATAGTAAGACTTTAACAAGAAATAAACTCATAGCAAACATATATTAAGAGAAAAAAAGATTTATTTACACAGAGTACCATGGATGATGCCATTATGTGTTAACTATTCAGTACCTGCCTGCTAAAATAGAAAAATAGACCACAATTCATCTATGACTTTCAGGTCATGATCTTTCTTAAGTGCATTATATGACTTATTGCTGTAACAATGCAACCTCTATGTAATATCTATATTCAAAGTTTTCAAGTATTTGAATATGTTAGCTTACACTGTATTCACAAGGTGCAAAAGCCACATTACTTCAACATTAGTAAGTCTGAGGTTGAATGGTATTATGCCTGGTACCCAGAAAATATAATCATCTAAGGATAGAATGGGTTTCCTAACTGTTTATGGGGGAAGATTATGTATTTTCCTTTAAATCCCTAGGTAACTTGAGCAAACCAAGATCATATGTAGGTAGGTGACATCCACACCACCACATCTCCAGCAATCAACTGAAACTTTGTTTCTGGCTTTTTCCTGGAGGGGAATGAACAACCAGAAATGCATTTTCTCAAAAGAGGGAGAGATGATATACTGAAACCCATATTTAGTTATTGTCACCCCTTTTCTACTGTTCCAAAGCTACCACAGTACTAATCATGATCTCTCAGTGAATTTTATCATTCTCAAAGATCTGTAGACTATAATCATCTAAAGTATTGTAAAGACATGAACTGTGGGTTAAAATTGCTTTTTTAGGCTCCCATCTCATCACTTTTTCTAACATTGATATCAGCAGAGAACTCCCTTTTTAAATGTGTTAATTGTGAATACTGCCACTAGATCTGCTTCTCCAGCTACACTCAACCAGTGATAGAAACTGTCTATTCTTTCCGAGGTTAGATCTTACCACTAGATAAAAATCTTCTTTTACCAGTTATTCTAACAGATAATCTTGCCTTCCACTTTCACTAACTCAATATGCCAAATCTGTCCCCACATGCTTTGCATACGTTTGACCAGAAGGACAGTCATCACTTACCTGAATCCTCCAGGCTCTCAAACAAACTTATTTTTTTTATTTTATTTATCTTTGTTGACCAGGAATGTCCAGCTTGACAGAGCTCATTTTCAGTGGAAGCCCATGAAAAAAAGCTCCACCGCAGTACATTTATATTAACAAGTGAATTTCATACAGTTTTCAGAAACACAACAATTACATTTCTCATGAAACAATGAAGATAATTACGTATATATAGTAAATTATTTACACTATCATTACACTATCAATTATACAGCTATACAGTTGTCCCAGCTGTGAAGTCTTGCAGAAGTAAATGGACTGATACTACTACTACTACTACTTTCTTTTTTCTCTTTTTCCCGGTAAGGGGTCGCCACAGCGGAACTCCGGTCCATTAATGATTGGCAGTAGATTTTTACGAAATGTGCCAGCTCGACGCCCAACCTTCAACGAAGGCATGCCCATTTACGCATGCATGTCTTTCGAATGCTACACAACCACGGGGAGGACATGCATACTCCACACAGAAGGCACTCCCAAGCCACAGCGAGAATTCAACTGGAGAACCTCTTGCTGTAAGGTAACAACGCTACCGCTGTACCACATACTGCAGAAGGTAAAACATTGTAAGAAGTTTATAGTGTTCTTGTATTTCAATAAAGAAAGGTTTGCAAGAGTTCAGGATATGTAATGAAGTAAATTATAAACTTATGTAGGAAGGTAGAGTTTAGCACTGCATAGGTTTGTAAAAAGTTCAACAGATATAATGAAGTAAGTTATAAAATTATGTACTGGGGAGGGAAGATAGTACCAGTGTATAGAAGGATAGTGGTAATAATATATGACAGAGAACATGGCATAGGATTAGTTTTATTTAGGCTGCCTGCACCAAACTGGTTTATATAGAAGGTTTATAACTTAGGTATACAGGAGATGCACGAGAGGGGTAGAGTGGTGGATGGGACAATTTAGAAAAAAGCAAGATGATAAAATGTAGTTTAGGGGGATGAAAAGGGATGTAGTGATTCAAGT
Organism: Protopterus annectens; assembly: GCF_019279795.1. NCBI lineage: Eukaryota > Metazoa > Chordata > Ceratodontiformes > Protopteridae > Protopterus > Protopterus annectens. The sequence continues at coordinate 395,171,359 of NC_056750.1, forward strand.
GCAGGAGGGAAAGTTCTTAGGGGTGTAATGATTCAAGAACAGGAGGACAAAAAGTTACTGATAAGCAATACAAAGTTTCTGTTTTTACTAGAGGACTCAACCTGTTGGTGAACATGAGCATGACCAGGAGTGGATAACGTATTGTTTGAACTGGAATTTATACCTTGGAAGTTTGTTAATCATTTTATTTGTGTAGGTATGGTATTCCAGAGCTTGGAGATATAACAGGAATATACTGAGTCCCCTGATGAATTATTTGCCTTAGTAGTGCTTAGCAGAAATTTGTCATCAGAATGGAGGACCCTTGTGGTAGGGGGATTATGTTTTTAATGCAGGCATTGTTCAGGAAAGTCATTCAGAAAAATATACCAGTTTGTATGCCACTACTAGCTGGGAGCATGTTATGTAGTTGTTAAGCTCTAGTCAGTTTAGCTCCTTTAAGGCTTGGCAGTGGTGAGCTCACTGTGCAGTGCTGGTGGCAAATTTAGCTATTTATTGTAACAAAAGGCTAGTTTGGATTTTAGTGTAGAACTTAGGTTTTTAAGGATAGGTAAGGCATATAAGAGGATTGGAAGTAAACAGGATGAGGCTAGGGTTTTTCTTGCTGGGTCTGTAAGGTACTGCTTTGCCCTGTAAAGTGAGCCAAGTTTCTGGTGGGTCTTTTTAATATTTTGAAGAAAATGTCGATCAAATTTAACATTGTCATATTTTACAATGCCTAGTAATTTAGTCTGTGGTACTACCTCAGTTTTAGTATTATTTGAAGATGTAACCAAGAAAAATTGCTTTTGATGGAGACAATGTTTTGGGGTGAAGAGCATCAGTTATGTTTTATTGGGATTAAGGAAGTGGTTTGAGTTTTTCAGCCAGGTTTCAATTGAAGAGAAAAAATTTGAATGATTTACTGTATTCTGGATATTGTGGAGGCTATACTTATTTAAGTCAAATCATCTGCATATTGTACTATATTTGCTTGGTGTTTGGCAGTGTGAAGCTTGCTTATAAAAATATTAAAAGAAGGGGTTCAAGTATAGATTCCTGAGGGATACCTATGGTAATTGCAAGACAAGAAGAGAGGTCCTGTTGCCATTTGACTACTTGTTGCCTTCCAGATAGATAACTAAGGAACCATTTAAGGGAGGATTGACAGAGACCTATAGAAAGAGACCTATAGAAGACAGTTAAATGAATAAATATAGGTGTGCTACAGTGTCAAAAGCTTTGGATAAGTCTAGGAACACAGTTTATTATTTTATTTTATTTATTTTATTTTACATTTGTTAAGCAGGGGTGTCTGACTGAGCCAAAACGTTGACACTAGGTTCCCATTGTTCCTATGCTGGTTTATAGTGTTGGTGACATTAAGGAGGGCAGTGATTGTATTGTGGTGGGGTCTGAAACAATGCTGTGTTTTTGAGAGCAGATTATTTGAATTTAGGTGATATAGAAGCCGAGTATGAATACATTTTTAAAGTGTTTTTGACAGGCGGGAGAGGATTGCAATGGGCCTGTAGTTATTCAACTTTGCAGTTTGTGTAAGGTATAACAATAGATTTTTTCCAGATGGAAGGAATTAATTTTTTGGTTATAGATCTATTTATCAATATAGAGACTGGAAAAGCAATTGCATCTGCAGACATTTTTAAGTAGTATGAGGGTAGCTGGTCAGCAGCTAGGTTGGTTGGTTTTAGCCTATGTAGGAGTTTTTTTTTAATGGTGGAGGTTGGTTCTGGGCTGATGTCTAATAACTAAGGTTATTTAGCAGAGGCTGCTGGTACTGAGAGGGTAGTGGAGGTACTAATGTTTGTGAGGGACAATATAATCTGTATAAAATAGTTGTTAAACTATGTAGGAATTGAATCAGTATTATTGTTGGATGTGTAGGGGTGAGGATGGTAATTTGGCCTGAATGTAAAAGTTTGTTTATGGATATCCAGAAGAGATTTGGGTTGTTTTGATGCTTATTTTGGAGGATGTTATGTTTGCTTGTCATGTTTTATTTAGTATTTTGTGTTATTCCTTAGTTACCTGAAATGTTGAAACATATTTTGTATTCTATTTTGGAGACATTATTTCCAGGCTTTGTCATGTTGTAGCATTAATTTCTTAGTTTCTTTTATTAGCCATGGTGCGTGATTGGATTTGACCCTTTTAGCACATACTGGGGGCAAGATTATTGAGAATTTTTAGGAATATGTCATTGAAGTGTGAGACAGCCAAGTCTGAGGGCATAGACTTTCATATTTTCTAATTATATTCTGTTAAGGATTTGATGAAAGTGTGTTTGTCAAAGTTTATTGAGTTACAAACTTTGTTGTAAATTATATGTTTATCCTGGATATTGTATCTTCTGAAAGTGTAATTAGGTTGAGGGTCACTTAGGCTGTCGGGAAGGCTAACAGCTGTCCTAATTTTGTTGGGTCTGTCAGTAAGAATCCAGATGAAGGTTGATTGCCTACCAATATTTTTGTGAACTCAAGTAATTGATGTAATTAACTGTGTAAAGCCATACAGGTTTATGGAATCAAATGGGGGTGTTGCTACTATTAATACGCTGCCAGTCTATATTTAGGTCTCCTATATTATTGTTTCTTGTTCTATATGGTGGGAAATCCAGTATAGGATATTTTCCACAGATTTAATGTTTTTACCTGGTGTGTTATATATGTGGCTGCTAAACAAAGTGTTTTCCTATTACTATTCTGAGATGTGATAAAAGTAGTTCTGAATTATTAAATTGTGGTATCACCTGTGCATATTTGGTTCTGTTTAGGGAATTCTTGTAGATGACATCTATTCCACCTGCCTGCTTAATTTTCCTGTCAAGCCTAATTATAATGAACGATTATAGAAACTGTGTGGTGCTATGAAGGCAAACTGGTAAACAAATGAAAAATAATGCTAAAACCAGGTTCAGTTATGAGTAATACACAAATTTAATTGAGTGTTTTTGATCCACCAAGCAGACTTCATCAGAATAACGTATATATTTTAAAAAACACAAATATACAATACTTAAACACACATTTCATTGGTTATTTACTTAATTAGATGAAAGAAAAAAATCATTATATCTTAAAGCTAAAAAACACATCTCTTTTACCTATAAAGGAATAATCAAGGTATCTAATAAAATCTACCTCTTTTTAAGAATATACAGCTTGGCAAAAATACATAGCCTACGAAAAAGTATGTCTAAGTAAAACTATATCTGTAAAATCATTTTAATAAAGTATCTATTTAAAAAATTATTTTTTGTCATAACTTCCTAGCCTTCATTTGTAGTACAGGTACAACAGATGTACATTCATTCAATCCTGGGGGGGGGGGGTGTCACCAAGCTTAAGTTGCCAGATCAATTCCTGAATTCCTAACAAGCCCTTCCAATCAACTTCCCATGGGTGTTGGATGACATGTTCCAAAATACCAAAGTAAAATTTTCTGAAGGAACTACATATTAAAGTGTGTTTATACAATGCACTGTTTTTGATTTTTATTAGTAATATAAATATGTTCATAAATGTGTGTTTTAAAAAGGTGCTTTGTTTTACTCACATTGAAATCTGAACATTCAGAGCATTTTGCAAGGTGAACTATACCTTTAGTAGTACAATTCTCTTTCTGAAAAATCACTCTAGATTTTAAAGTGTTTTCATGGAGTACACTTTGGTCATTAAAATATATGTGTACTGCTTACAACATCCACACCAGGTGATACTCCCTTGTATTGCTACATGTTGATTGCCTACCTTAAACTTGTTCTCCAAAAATGTTTTTAAATTGTGGGCTGTCTTAAAAATAAAGGTGGGTTCCATACCTGCCACTTTGAAAAGGCCTGGATTAACCTTAAATTTTTTCTTAACTCTGTCTTTAACTTCTTTATAGAAATTTCTGTATTGAACTGTACCTGCTTTCTCAAACCTTTCTGTCTGTTTACTGAATGAGTCCCTTCTAAGTCAATTCCTAACAGTGGTTTGCACTTTAATCCCCTCCCCAATCACTATAAACCTCCTTACACAAGAAACTGAAAAAATTGTCTGAGTAACCTCTTGTAATAAACAGTTCCTTTAACTTCTCAAATTCCCACCACATGTCCCCTTGATGGGAAGTCATTCTTCTAACCTTGATCCATTGTACTTTCACTCATTTTTTTTGTGAAAGGGGATGACAGCTAATGAAATGCAAATATGAATTGCAAAAATTTGTTTTCCTGTAAATTTTTGATTTAAACCCCAAATTGTGTGAGATATCTGTGTGTCAAGATAATTTATCCTTTCCTTAGCTGGGTGGAGGTGAATTTCAGAAAATAAGTACTGTTATTTAGATATTCATCAAAAGAAAGAACCTCTTCTACATGTCCCAGAATATAAAAATGTCATCCACGAATCTAAGGTATAAGTGTATGTTCTTGGAATAAATACTTTTCAATACATGTTGATTTTCCTACTCTAACAAAACCATATTTGCAAAAACTGGGGAGCAGGCTGCTCCCATAGCCACCCATCTGGTTTGTTGAAAAAAATACTCTTCAAAAAATATAATCATGTTCTAAAACTAGGGAGATCATGTCACTGAGATTAATTTTGTTATTTGGTAAGAAAGAAAACTGACTTAAACTTTCCTGAAATAATTCTAAGCCCTTCATTCTAGGTATGATGGTGAACAAATCAATCACATCAGTGGTCAAAAAAATTAAATTCTTGTTCCATACATTATTTTTCAAATGTCCCAAGAAGTTCCAATAATCCATAAGAAGATGGGGAACTACTTCAGAAATGGGTTTAAGCCAGTTGTCAGTTAGTACTGCCATGGATATGTCTTGGAACCTTGAGCTGATACAATGGGTCTAAATGAGGGGAGTGATGTTTTTGTGTATTTTTGGTGCCACTTTTCTCCCTGGATTAAATGAATGTACATGTATTGTATCTGTACTACAAATGAAGGCTAGGATGTTTATGAAAAAAGATTTTAAATTTATGCTTCATTAAAATTATTTTACACACATGGCTTTACTTAGATATATTTTTTTAGTAGGCAGTGTCTTTTTTACTGTGCTGTCTATTCTTAAAAACTTTATTAGATACATAGTTCATTCCTTTATATGTAAAGAGATGAGTATTATTTTAGCTTTAGGATATAATGATTTTTCTTTGACCTGATGAAATAACCAATGAAATGTGTGTTTAAGTATTATATATTTGTGGCTTTTAAAAATGTATGTTATTCTGATGAAATCTTCTCAGTAGGACAAAAGTATTCAATTAAATTTGTGTATTACTCATCACTGTACCTCTTGTTGGCAATATGTTTCATTTGGTTACTATCTATACTGAAAACAAGTGTGATCATTTCATTGTCATTTATGTCTTTTTTCAGCCATGTTTCTGTAGATATGATTATGTCTTGGGCATATGTGACAATGCAAGCATGTGTGTCATGGATTTTATTGCATAAGATTTTTAAGATTGATATTTAGGAAGAGAAGGCTGAAATTGGGGAATAGAATAGGAAAAGAAAATTGTTTATTTAATACTGTGCTGTTAGAGTAGGTTTTCTGCTGTTGTGTGGGGCCAGAATTTGGGTGAATGTCTCCACTGATTTCTTTTGGTGAAATTTTATGAAGGAAAGTATTTAGCCAAATGCATTTGTGTTTTACTTTCATTGGATTTCATATTGTAACATACTTAAATTTAAGATAACTGTAATTGAAAAAATCTAAGAAAGTTTACTGGTACAGTGTGGATGTTGTGGTGAATGATAAATCTGATAACTGTTGATGTAGTGAGTGCTTGTAGGGAAATTAATTATATATATTTGGGAGAGATGGTAGTTGGAAATGAGTGCTAATATGTTGAGGAGGTGCACTAATAGGGTTTGGATCAGAGTCATTTTGTACAATATGTAAGTTAAATTTTGTGACAATATTAGTTTGCAGTGTAAAATATTACTGGACAAGAGTAGTCATAGTTACAGAAGTCCAACATCTAAAAGGACAAGGTGGGTATCAGCATTTTAAGTAAATGTGCCAGAGATGCTAATTCAAGGGCAACTGCAAACGGGTTCTGTTTTGATTATTTGTGCTGCAAGAAGTGTAGGTTAGCATTGGGATATTTTAAATGTAGCTTAGTAGAGAGTGGGTGAGAATTGGTGGTAGGGTAGGGAAGCAGAGTGAGCCTTTGCAAAGTGACATGAATCAATTACAGCTAATCTGGTAAGCAATTAGTATAACAAAAACTTTACACATTTCACAATGCAGCAATAATGGTGAACATCAATTATTTTTCTTATATTGCTAGGTTTCATACCTGTTGCCTAACATTTGCCTGTGTAATAAGCAGCAATATTAAACCAACACAAAATGCTTGTGGCTAACAGAGAGAGAAATTCTAGCAGATCTGATAGAGTTGCCCTACAACAGCTCATTTAATGTGGGTACAAGCAAAAACATGTTTTTCTCAAAATCACATAGCACTATCTCTAGAACTTTCTCACTTTGGAGACCTGTAGTTGAACATTATAAACACTAACATATTTTTACTTCAGCATTACTGCCTTTTAGAGATAAAGGCAATAAAAACTATTAACATAATAAAGAAACAACTTGTAGCAGTAACATTAGTTTTAGCTTATAATGCTGTTTGTATGCTGTTTGTGGTTAGTTAAACATTCCCATAAAGACAATGAGCTGCTAAACTAGTGAGTTAGATTTTACGAATATCACAACATAATATTTAGTATTTGCAGCCTAGACCATGAGCCAGCAACTTTTAACTTGTAACTTGCTGATTTGCTCTGACTAGAGGCCAGGGGCCCCAGAAAAGGCATGCATTCAGTGTGAATTCAAATATAGTGCTTACAAGAAACAACAGAGCTCAAAGGGAGGGATGGGTGATGGGAAAGTAAGCTGAAGCAGTAAATAAACAGAGATGTAATTACCCACTGAATCCGCAAAGTAACTGTGGTGAAAAAAATAATCAGTAAGCTTTGGCTATGGCAAAAGTACAAAGGTTTCCAGAGATAGTTAACAGTATGAGTTGAACAGTGTAAAATAGAAGCTGAGAAGTGGAAAAGGAGAATTACAGGGAGCGGTACATAAGCTAGGAAGATTAAGCAGATATTTACATGTCTGGTTTATTATTTAGAGTGTAAGCTGCAAGATGCTAAAGTAAAGGAAGAAAAGGAGGAGACGGTAGACTGAAAATGAAAGCTCAGTAAATAGTTTGTCCTGTTTCAGTTGGGGGGATAATAAGCCATGTATTGGCCATTATTATGGACTACACAAAAACCTTACTATAGGCAATAGCATATACTAGTGCTGTAGGTGCTGTTAGGAGTTCTATGGAGCCATGTCCTTTAGTACAGAAAGTGCAACAATACAGCTACATACTTCAGGTGAGAGGATAAGGGCACTCAGCAGTCCCTAGAGTCTGCCTGTACAAGCTGTAAGACTTAGCTTACCAGTTGCACATACATATCTACTTTAACTGCACATTCTCGGTCCCTTCAAGACAGTGATAGTTCTTATGCAGCCTGTGCAGTGTATTAGCTGAAGCGAGTTTGGTAAGGGCCAACAGAGTAGGAGTAGAGATGGTGATTTAATATGACTAGAGGCCAGAGACTCCAGAAAAGACATGCATTTAGTGTGAATTCAAAGATGGTGCCTACAGGAAACAATAGAGCTCAGGAACACCCAATTCTCTAAATGTTTTAGTGGTCACTAATTTTTTCCTGGCCAGCCTTGGATGCTTCTTGTCCCAAGCATATTTTATTAGCGTTTTTTGATATTTCAAGGTGAGTTCAAGTTTGGCAAGACCAGGAATGCACCTTGCAAAGAAAATGAATTTGGGAAGTAAACACTTACGGGTGGGTGCAGTTTTACCGAAGAAGGGAAGAGACAGTCTTGTCCAGAAATTATTCTTTCCCTGCTGTAGACTATCACAATATATAGATTACCTTCTATTATCTTGCTGAACATTAGCTTTATATTGATCCCCTGATAGCTATAAACTGTTGAGTATCTTAACCCCTACTGAGCAAATTGAATTTTTTTTAAAAGAAACATCTTTATTAAATTATTGTGTATATCATAGGCAATCTTACATTTACATAACTGAAAATAAACCATACTCACACAATCTCAGTTGCAAACATTATACATTACAAACCATGCCAACACAACTGTAGCTGTAAACATTATACATCACTTAAAATATATCCCGTCATTGTCAGTCAACCATTACATAGTTCATTGAATTCCAGCTTTCTTTTAAACCTCATTCCTCCTCTGCATGAAAAAATTCTTTGGAGTTTTCTTGGGGTATAAAATACATATGTAAACACTTCCGAGCAGAGATCCTAAATCTTCTAGACTTTGTTGCATATTTGGGAGACATACATATATCCTCCCATTCTTTCTTTGTGAGTTGCTTACCTAATTTCTCTTCCCAATCTTCTGATTGATTCTTATTGTTATCATGCAATATTTTATATGCTCCACTAATTATTCATTTTTAACGGCAACTACTGTTCTAGATTCTACTAAAAACTCTACCAGTGCTGGTTTTAAGACCCCCTATTTCTTTCTCTTTGCCTATACTCTGATATAAATCAATGATAGGGAAGGGAATCTCTAACCTGCAGTCCAAATAAGTTCTTGGTGCCTTCCCTTTCTATTACCTTTACCTCTCTAGTTATTTGCTCCCAATACCTTGGTTCCGTTGCCATTTTTTTCCAATAAATTCCAACCCCCTATTGTCTGTATCCCTGATTACAGTCATCAGCAGAATCTGTTTTTCCATTCTCATGTTGGCCTAGTTCCAAGTCTATTTTCTGCTATTTATGAATATAATATTCTGTGTGATTATTGTTATTCTCCTTAAAGGTCTCCATCCAAAATCCCAGTCTCTCCTTGTTTCTTGAGATTCCTCCCTGTTTCATCATCATCTCTTTCCACTTTGAATTGTAGTTTTCTGTTTGTACTATGTATAGGAGCCTTAATTGTGCTGCTCTGAATTATCCCCTTCAAATCTGGTAATCCCAATCTTCCCTGTTCTATCGGAAGAATAAATTTATCTGAATTGACTCTTGCCATCTTCCCCTCCCAGATAAAATCCTTCAGCTCTTTATTAATTGCTATCCACAAATTCTGGTTGGTAAAAATGTGCCTGGCCTGTGTTTAAGATTAAAGGGACTAAAAACATTTAAACTACTTGTATCTTAGTATCCATATAACAGAGCTTCCATTTTCTCAGTTTTTGTATTATATTTTGTTTCGTCTCTTCCCACATATCCTTAGCTTCCACACTGGAATCATTTTGAATCCATACTGCTAAATACTTCATTTTATCATGCCCATAAAGTATGGATATTGCTGAACCAATTCATATGTGGGTACATAATTTACTGCTGTGGCCTTTGTTTTAGTTTCATTACTGTATCCTCAAAAGATTTTAAATTGTCTCAATATGCTCCACAGCACTGTAATGCCCCTTTCTGGTTTTGCCAGATATTAAATAATGCCATCTGAAAATTGAGGCAGCTTTTCTTGACTACTATATCGATTATATCTTTGAATTTCTGAGTTCCTTATTTTCTTTGCTAATGGTTATCAATACAATGCAAATAGCAAAGGAGAGAGAGGACAGCCCTGCCTGATTCCTCTGCTCAAGTGGAAATCATCAGAGAGGACCACACCCACTTTAATTTTTGCTTCCGATCCCTCATATAGCCTTCTAATCAACCTTATAATTTTATCAGGGAATGTAAATACTTCCATTGGTCTGCTTATAAACTCCCTGCTTACTCTGCCAAATACTTTCGCTGCATCAAGACCCACCAACAACAATGGTATTTTCTTACTTTCTGCTTCCCTCTGGATCATCAGTGTTCAGTTAATGTTGTCAGATGTTTGCCTCCCCTCCACAAAACCACAGTGATCCATACCTATCAATTTTGGCATCACTTTAGCCATTATAGACATAAACACTTTATAATCATGGTTTATTATTGACAAGGGCCTGTATGAAGCTGGATCTGATGGATCTTTACAGTCATTAGTATTAGAGCTACCACTGCTTTCTTCCAGGATGTTGGTACTTCTCCTCCTCTTAAAATACTGTTAAATAAAACCTTCCAGATCTTTATCAGTTCTTTACCCCTAGCTTCCAAACTTCCACAGGAATACCATCTATTCCTGGGGACTTTTTTGTATATACTGGTTATACATCACCATTTTATCTCATCTCCTCCTATCCTAGCTATTAGTAATAAAGCCTCCTCTGCCTCTAACCTTGGCATATTTAATTCTTCCATAAACATTTCCATTTGTACCTTTTCTTGATTTCAATATTTCTCTGCTTTACACATACTTTTATAGAATTTCCTAAATATTTCTAATACTTCTATAGGATCCCTTGTTATCTTCCTTGTTATAGGCTCCCTAAGCTTCATGACAGCCTATTATACTTTCTGTTGCCTGAGTCATTGTGCTAAAAGTTTTTGTGCTCTAGAGTTATTATCAAAAACAGTTGCTTAACAGCAATCTTTCTAAACTCATGCACATTATGGAGGCAATCCCTTATTTTCTATTTAGCATTCTGCAGTTGCTCCTCTTCCTGTTCTGCGACATTCCCCCTATTATATGTGTCAGTCCCTCTAAATAATTCTTGTTACTTCTTAACTATATCTCCCTTTCTTTTATTTCCACCCTATCTTTAAACTCCATTTTAATGTTATCCCACTCCCTAGCAATATTTTCAGAATAAACTTCTATCTTCTCTATATTAATACAATACAGAAACATTGGGCTTGGTATCAAGTGTTAGTAATGTATGGGAAACTCACTTTGACAATGAAATGAAGGAAAAGTTGGGGCATAAACCTAAGGTCGTGTACAGTAGAGAGAGTAATATAAAAAAATATTCTTGAAAGTGTCAGCAGAAAACAAGGCAAGCACAGGTCATTGATGCACAAATGTGGTGCTTGCAAGATTGGTAAAAATATAAATGATGCTACGAATGTCTTTATAGGAAGTTTTGAACATACTATAGGATGCCCGGGCAGGTGCAACTGCAATACCACAATGGTGGTTTATTTAGCTACATGCTTACCATGCCCTGGTTTCTATGTAGGCAAGACCAAAAGAAGGCTACAGGATCACATTACTGAGCACCTTAGAGACATTAAAAATAAAAAAGTGAACAATGCTTTATATGTTCACACTATAGAATGTCCCAATTACAAGATGTTTTTATTCTTTGTCATTGACAGAGTGCAGAGTGACTCTAGGTGTGGGGATGATGAATTAGAATTAGAAGCCAGAGAAACTAAATGGCAACTGAGATTAAATGTTTGTTACAAGCCAGGTTTAAATAATTATTGTTCAATAGCTCTCTTTTTGAAGCAAAGGGCAGCAGAGGTTTAATTTTAAGTGTACTGTGAAAACACTTATCTGAATGCAACTTACAGATCAACTATGTTTTGCATTTTTAAGTTAATTTTTTAACTATGTTTTATACTATTATGTTCATTATTAGTATTAACACTAATGTTTTTATCTTGAATGTACCATTTATTGTGGTTTACAGCATGTTATTCTGTATATGACATATTCAGGGAAAGTATACCTTTAAGTTTAGTCAGGGTAATTTCATTGATGCAAGCAAAATCATGAATAATTGCTTAAGTAATTAGAGTACATAAAGGAAGTTACATCAGAACTGAATGACTCTGATGAAGCCAATTCGTTTCTTGTCGAAAGCACTTACTTGGTTTTACTTTGACAGTGTTTAATGTTAAATAAACTTGTGTTTCACTCAAATACTGCCATGGTGGCTCACTTTTTTTATTTTTATTACTGTTTACTACCTGTAGAGTGATAGAGCAGTATTGGTATGTGTCCAGATACCGTCTAACTGCTCCATAATTTCAAGGTAGTCCCTTTTACTTCTTTTTACTGGGGGATTTCCACCCATGGTCTAGGGATTCCATCAGTTTCCTTTGAAATTTAATGTCACTGCCTCTGTCCTAAACTAAAGGGATGCAAGGAAAGGCAGCTAGACTGTGAAAAGCAGATTTATGAAGGATTTTATGGCCAGTACAAAGGCCTAATGCTTGCTAAAGAGGGATGCACTGTAGTCTGGAGCAGTCAGCACAGTCACTCCTTTAAGCTGATACTTCAGACCAAATACCCTTGGAACTCTTAACACTTCTCTATCAAGATAATTAAGGAACCTGAGTATAAGGTATGAGGGCAAGTTGCTGATACTTTTGATGGTTACCCAGTGGGCTTTTTCTAATATCAGAGGCTGAGCTCTCTTCAAAAACTCTACTAATTCCTGCTTTATTGAAATCTACTGGATCGTCTACTTCAATTCTCTAGGGCAAACCTGTAATTCTTAAGTTGCTCTGCTTAATTTTCAATGTCATCCACCTTTGGCTCTAATCTCTTGTGCCAGTTAGTAAGGTCTTCTACTTGTTGCAAGTGAACACTTAAGAGGGGCTGCTACTCAGATATTTCTGGGTGCTGGATGTCCAGTTGGTGATGAATGGTGGTAACTTCTGCTTTGGTTTTCTACTGGCTTATAATTGTTGCAGGTCTAAATTTACTTTCAGTAATGTTCTGAGAGAGTTTAAGGCATTTTGTAGACTGTCAAGGTCCAGGCCATGTTTCTTCCTTCCTCTTGATTGCTTAGCATTTTATTTCTTCACCATATCTTCCCAGGTATTTGCCATGTGGAAGAGGGAGATACAGGGTTCAGTTTCTGCTTTGTTTTATTGGAACTGATAATGATCCACCAAGCCAAACAATCTTTACAAGCTTGCAGAGGTTGTTTGGCTTAGGCTGGGTGCAATTTGCAAAGCAAAAATTAACTTAAATCTCATAGGCTAACATGGCATTTACAAATTTAAATCTGCTTAGACATCTCCCTGGGCATGCCCCCTATATTAATCCATTTAGAGATTAGACAGTCACAGAGGTTCTTTATGGCTGAATGTGCTGACAAAGTATTGTATAATAATGTCTTTCTGTACAATAATATTTTTTAACTGCTAAGGAGAGACACAAGGGCTATTATGCAAAAAATTATGAAAACTTGGTCATATGTTATTTGGAGAAGCAGGTGTTCATAGGTACCTAGACTATTTGTCTGTAAAGATCTTAGGAAGCCTTACATTCCCGTGGTAGTTTATAGCACTTCAGTTTTGCACATGAATTACCCAGAGATGGGTTGAACAAAGTTATGCTGGGGCATTTAATGTTTCCACTGTCTGTGAGGAACAGGTGTGCTAACCCAGGAGTGAATTTGTAGTTACACATCCATTCATTAAAGTTACATTTGGAAGGAGTAAGAGAAGTACTTTGATTTATCTGGAGGGGAGTGAATTTGTAGTTACACATCCATTCATTAAAGTTACATTTGGAAGGAGTAAGAGAAGTACTTTGATTTATCTGGAGGGGAGTGAATTTGTAGTTACACATCCATTCATTAAAGTTACATTTGGAAGGAGTAAGAGAAGTACTTTGATTTATCTGGAGGGGAGTGAATTCGTAGTTACACATCCATTCATTGAAGTTACATTTGAAAGGAGTAAGAGAAGTACTTTGATTTATCTGGAGGGGAGTGAATTTGTAGTTACACATCCATTCATTAAAGTTACATTTGAAAGGAGTAAGAGAAGTACTTTGATTTATCTGGAGGGGAGTGAATTTGTAGTTACACATCCACTCATTAAAGTTACATTTGAAAGGAGTAAGAGAAGTACTTTGATTTATCTGGAGGGAAGATGATGCTAAATCAACATGTTCTATTTCATTTATAAAATAGATTGATATCCCTTGAGCAGTGTGTGTGATACAATTGCACTTGCAATTGCAAATGTGTAACAGGTCAGGGTATGCTGAAGCTCTATATGGAAGGCAGAGGTCACCTGTCAGTAACATGTATGATACTGGGAAAAGGACAAGGCTTTGAGATGGTCTGCACTGGTGTTTTGACTTAGGCCCTTGATTTGTTTAGTAAGAAAGAATTGTGGTTCCAGTTGTGTTTGGATGGGTGCATACCTAAAGAGCTATATTACTCAATCTTCTACTTCTCTTTCGGCTGTTCCCATTAGGGGTCGCCACAGCAGATTATTTCCATTTCTTTATGTCCTCTGCATCTTGCTCTGTCATACCAACCATCTGCATGTCCTCTCTCACCACATCCATAAACCTTATCTTAGGCCTTCCTCATTTCGTGTTACCTGGCAGCTTCATCCTTAGCATCTTTTTCCCAATATACCCAGCATCCCTCCTCAGCACATGTCCAATGATCTGCCTAATGAGTGCTGAGTACAGTGGAACACTTACATCCCTGGATTTGGATGTAAAACATTTAGATACAATCTGTGCAGTGATACTAACCAATGATCTGCCTAATGAGTGCTGAGTACAGTGGAACACTTACATCCCTGGATTTGGATGTAAAACATTTAGATACAATCTGTGCAGTGATACTAACCAATGATCTGCCTAATGAGTGCTGAGTACAGTGGAACACTTACATCCCTGGATTTAGATGTAAAACATTTAGATACAATCTGTGCAGTGATACTAACCAGTGATTTGCCTAATGAGTGCTGAGTACAGTGGAACAACTACATCCCTGGATTTGGATGTAAAACATTTAGATACAATCTGTGCAGTGATACTAACCAGTGATTTGCCTAATGAGTGCTGAGTACAGTGGAACAACTACATCCCTGGATTTGGATGTAAAACATTTAGATACAATCTGTGCAGTGATACTAACCAGTGATTTGCCTAATGAGTGCTGAGTACAGTGGAACACTTACATCCCTGGATTTGGATGTAAAACATTTAGATACAATCTGTGCAGTGATACTAACCAATGATTTGCCTAATGAGTGCTGAGTACAGTGGAACACTTACATCCCTGGATTTGGATGTAAAACATTTAGATACAATCTGTGCAGTGATACTAACCAATGATGTGCCTAATGAGTGCTGAGTACAGTGGAGCACTTACATCCCTGGATTTGGATGTAAAACATTTAGATACAATCTGTGCAGTGATACTAACCAATGATGTGCCTAATGAGTGCTGAGTACAGTGGAACACTTACATCCCTGGATTTGGATGTAAAACATTTAGATACAATCTGTGCAGTGATACTAAGACTCACTTACGGCAGTGGATGCATGGCGATCAATGGATAGTTTTCAGGGGTATAAAGTCAGTGGGATTGTTACAAGTGGATTCATGCTTGCCAATGGACATGATTATAAACGTCTTGGCATTAAGTTTAGTTCATAGTTTTAACACCATTTATCTGTTTGGTTCAGGCCCCCTTGGAAGATTTTAGTGTCTCCTGGGGAGTTTATGATGACACAAAGTATGCAGTCATCTGCAAATGTGGTCAACCACAGACTGTTATCATTAGCTTTGACCTCTGAGAAGTAAACTTGAATATATTGATGAACAGATAGTCACCCCCATTGCAGCACCAAATTTTGTGAATTCTATGACTATTAAGTTCAACGGCACCAATACATTAGTCAAGAGTGTTATTAGAAATAATTGGACCATTTTGAAAATAGATGGAGACGTACAGAAAACAGAGGGTGAAGTACCATAGTTTGTATACCAAGTAGATAAAAACATTAAAAAGAATTTTAGAGGGTCACAAGAAGGGTGGGTGGAGGACACAGTAACATAGCAGGTTTGCATAGTAGAACTACAAAATGTGGAAGCTGTAGTTATGGCTATTATATTATAACTATTCTATTAACTTGAAGGATTTTTGTGAAGGGTAGTTGTGATAAGCAAGGTTTAATTTATCTGGCAGTGTCTAACACATCAGTCTTTTTATGTGAGAAAGAAAATGCAAACTTTGGAAGATAATTTATGAATATATTTATTATATCAGGAAAAAGAATGACAACAATGCTCTATATACAGAAGCACTCCCAGGTTTGCATTGGGTTTATGGAATTTGTGTTAGGGGAAGACGGTGAGAAACTAAAATAGAATAGAATACAGGGAGCTGGTCTGCCAAATTAGACTGACTACCACTTCCCCTCAGCTTTGAACAACTGTATTTCTATTTAACCAGTTTTAAAAATGAAGGCTGTAAAGTTATGATTGTCATTATACATATACAGTAACACCCATTGTTAAATTTGACATGTGATACGCAAAGGTTTTAATTTTTTCATTTTTTATTTGATTTTAAAACAATAAACAAACCAGTTATAAAACAACCAAATAACTATTCACATAGGTCTACAGCTGATCAAAGTTATACATATCAATAGTTAATATTTTTCAAGCAAGTCTTTAATTTTAAGCCAAGATTTATATGAAAGTGTAAGGACAGCTATGAAGAGGATGAAAAATGAAAAGGCTGTTGGCCCAGATGACATACCAGTGGAAGCATGGAGTGCTTAGGAGAAATGGCAGTGGAATTTTTAACCAGATTGTTTAATGAAATTTTGGAAGGTCAGAGTATGCCTGAGGAGTGGAGAAGAAGTGTTTTGGTACCTATCTTTACGAATAAGGGTGATGTGCAGAGCTGCAGTAACTACAGAGGGATAAAATTGATCAGTCACAGCTTGAAGTTATGGGAAAGAGTAGTGGAAGCTAGGTTAAGAAAGGAGGTGAAGATTAGTGATCAGCAGTATGGTTTCATGCCAGGAAAGAGGACTACAGATGCAATGTTTGCTCTGAGAGTGTTGTTGGAGAAATACAGAGAAAGTCAGAAGGAGTTGCATTGTGTCTTTGTGGACTTAGAGAAAGCATATGACAGGCTGCCTAGAGAGGAGTTGTGGTATTGTATAAGGAAGTCGGTAGTGGCAGAGAAGTATGTAAGAGTGGTGCAGGATATGT